>NC_089792.1:35135092-35227592 GCF_040412425.1 Macrobrachium rosenbergii | reverse complement strand
ACAATCCTTAACAACTCGTTAAAGATTGCTTAGAGTCAAACAACCATTGAGTGTATTTTACTCTTCAAAAAACACTTGACACAAAGAAATATATTATTACAAACAATTCAATACAACTTATATAATTTTCTACGCATCTCGCATTGCATAATGTTCATAATATTTCCCTTACAAAATAAAAGATAAATGACTGAGTCACGATAGTTGCCAGGTTCGTGGCTTCCGTTTTAGTTCAGGTGGCCGGAAGCCTGCACGTCTATGGTGTGATCTCACGATTTACTTCAGTTTCAACTAGGCGCTGAAAGGGTAACATGGCAGCTACGTTGGCAGATGAGTTCTTGGAGGAGTCTATTGAATGTCATAGGAAAGTGAAATGAGGCTTATGATGAATTAGTTTGAAAATTACAGGAGAAGGATGCAATATATATATATATATATATATATATATATATATATATATATATATATATATATATATATATATATATATATATATACTGTATATATATATATATAATATATGTATATATACATATATATATATATATATATATATATATATATATATATATATATATATATATATATATATATTGCATCCTTTTCCTGTAATTTTCAAACTACTTCATCATAAGCGTCATTTCACTTTCCTATGACGTTCAGTAGACTCCTCCAAGAACTCATTTGCCGACGTAGCTGGCATGTTACCCTTTCAGCGTCTAGTTGAAACTGAAGTAAATCGTGAGATCATATCATATATATGGCTGGAGAAGAGAAATGAATGATCTCATGCTTATTTATGCAATGGATTGAAACTTTACCCTGGTGACTGGTTTAATTACCCGAGAATGTACGAGCAAGACTGACATGAAATTATTTTACAGGCAAACCCCGGTTTACGATGTGTCTGGCTTACGACGTTCCGAGGTTACGATGTTTTTCACATATATTCATCAGAAATTATTTCCCAGTTTATGGCACATGTTCCAGGTTACGCCGATCCAACAAAAGAAATATGGCTCCAAAATGGGAGAATAATCAAAATTTGGAGGTGTTTTTGATGAAAAACTCAATTAAAGTAAGTTTACATCGTTTCCAATACACCCAGAGCATTAAAAGTATGGTTTTCTTAAGATTTTTGACGATTTTCGATGATTTTTCGGTTTACGACGATTTTCGGCCTACAACGCGGCGTAAGAACGGAACGCCTGTCATAAACCGGGGACTGCCTGTATATGGTCCCCCCTTTTCTAGAAATAAAAAAAAGCACACTTGTATGAGACAGCCAATATCACTGTACGAGAGGTTGCTGGACACACTTCGCTTCCGCGCCACTAGTCGCTCCTTGGGGCATAAAGCAATTATTCAAGATATGCAACAGTCTAGTGGTATATATCTAGTATACAGTAGGTCTATGATTCGTTAAAGCAGAATAGTGTTCAACTATTTTTGTACACAGAACTTTTAATTTATACAAGGAAAATTGAAATATTATTGAAAATATTATCATAAACTTTTACTTTATGTACGGAAAATAATAATGTAATTTAAACAATAGTACTAATACATACATACACATGCACACATAAATGTATGTGTGTGTTTTAGTTCTATTGTTTAAGTGACACTGGCGCCGAAACGAAATGTGGCCAGCAACCTCTCGTACAGTGATAGTGGTTGTCTGGTACAAGTGTGCTTTTCATTTCTAGAAGAGGGGAGGCCTTATATAATAATTCCATATCGGTCTGATCGTCCATTTTCGGATAATTAAAAAGTCACCAGAGTAAATTTTCAATTCATTAATAAACAATCGTGAGATAATTCATTTCTCTTCTTCAATCATAGTTTAATCCAGGTTCTCATTTTTCGCTGGTTTTTCCAATTTCTGCTTCAAGAGCGCAATCTATAGCGTCATCACTGAGAGGAGCTGATGCATCTTCACTCTACCAGGTTTCGGCAAACTGAAGTAAATCCGAACGTCTATGGGCAACACGGAAACCGGAGTTAGAACGGAACCTGATCCGCTGGTCGTAACGTGTATGGGACCCTTTAGAATGGCGGCGCAACCACCTGTATCATAGGTTTACATTAAGTAGCAACAATGAAGTTATCTTGAAAACATTTATTTTATATTTGTTAGAGGAATATTTGGATTTTCACGAAAATAAAATTATTTAAGTTATATTTCTTAACCATTTCAAAAATTATGGCCTACTAGCAAAATATTCGCCCATGCAATTATTCTTTTGTTAGAGCCAAGATTTTGTTCCTAGCCCTAGGTGTGTTAGATTCCTTTACTTACTATAAATACATTACACTTAGCATTCACGTCTCTATATTAACAATTTCTGGCCAGCAAGCATATGAAGTTATCAACACACTCTTGCACTTCAAGTTGCCTTATGAATGAATAAATTATACACCAAAAGCAAGCAGGAGCACTTTTAAGAAAATAGTAGCATTTTAAGTCAGCTAAAAAAAGAAATGTTCCATAGGCCTTGACATTGATACTAATAGATATTTCGATCAATGGCCATCTCCTCCACGTAATTAAAATCATCATCATCTTTTATTCCTCAGAGAACAGGTAATCTCAATAAATAAATTCTTTAGTAACAGATTGCATCTCAGAAGGCTTAGATTATCTTTTTAGACCTATAAATCATTTTGCAACATACAGGCAGCTTGAACACAGCATAAAACTTCAGCATTCAAAGAAAACTTGTTGTGATTCATATTCCTGTTTTGAAAATGTTGGCATGACTGTTGAGCTTATTAGGTCTACTGTTATCATGCCTGCAGAGGTCGTTACGTTGACCAGCCCGAGGAGCATGTTTTTAAGCGTTCTGTCACTGACGGCACTGCTAACCTTATTACACCGTGCTTTGAGCTAAACAATTTAAATGGAAAATCGGTTAAAATCACACAGGTTACGCATCATACCAATGCATAAAGGGATCATATTTATATAAGCATAAGGAAAAGAGTGCTAGCTGTGAATTCGCAAGCTTTTCGATATGTATCACAGTGGAAATTAAAAAAAAAAAAAAAAGTTTAACATTACTTGGCAATGTTACGTTGAGTCTGAGATTTTGGACGATACAAAAGGAATCGTCTCACCTCATATTTGGGCATAGTTGTACCATTGCGATCTAAAGTATTGCATCAGTCCCTTTAATGTTTCTGTTACTTAGTTACGGGTTGCCCTAGAGCAATATACTCTGTCTGAACAAGGCTGGTTTAGTCTAAAACAAAGAACCGAGTCACTCGCTAATGTATAGATTATTATATAAAAAATTAAACTGCGTATTATATATATGGAAAATAAAAAAAGATGCGAACGATATATTTCGCAAAGTGATGCAACATATAATAGCGTAATTGTACTAAACACGTCGGTACCTTGGGGGTACCGAACTGGGAAAGATCTGGAAGGGAAGTGGTCTTCAATTAGAAATAAAGAATCAAGATTGGTGAACTGGTAAAGAATCTTGTAAGCGAGAGATACACGAATAACTATTGACATCAGTGTCGGATAATAAACCAAGGGTTGACAACGAGAAAAAAAACTAGGAATTCCGTTTTACAGACATTTTATATAAAGCTCTGCAACTGCCTCTAAGCGCTTAGCCTCAGTGAATGAATGAATATAAAATTTAGGCCAAGCACTGAGACCTATGAGGTCATTCAGCGCTGAAACGGAAATTGACAGTAAAAGGTTTAAAAGATGTAACAGGAGGAAAACCTCAAAGCAATTGCACTATGAATCAGTTATTAGGAGAGGGTGAAAAGTAAGATGGAAGAAAGAGAATACGAAAGGAGGTACAGTAAAAGAAACGAAAGGGTTTGCAGCTAGGGGTCGAAGGGACGCTGCAAAAACCTTAAGCAATGCCTACATTGCATCGCATGGGTTGCACTGACGGCACTACCTCCCTACGGGAAGAGAGCTTAGCCCTGCCTGCCACTCTATTAACGATCTCCTGAGAACCAGGAAGAAAGGAGAGTAATGGAAGCAGAACAACCACATGCAGAGGACTCGAGGAATAACTGGAAAGTTTGTATACCGTGAAAGCCATTTCAAACAGATATTTAGAGAAAAAGGCAAAAGAAGGAAATATTCAAAACGGGAAACACCACATGAGCCGTTACAAGGGTAAAACCTCTCGCCAGAACTTTGAGTTTGGCCATTGATAATATAGTGAACGTACTCGCAAACAACGTTGAAGGGCTGCTCCAGGGGAAAACGGAAAGCCTTCCTGTGTCGTAGTAAGGCCGCAGCAATCGGCAAAGGGCCGAGACGAACAGCCGTACGTGAAAGGAAACGTTCATCCGTGTCCGTAGACTGTCTGGGACAGCTGCTGCAGAGGAACCTTCCTGGCTGGAGCAGTGTTGTGGTGCAGCGTCTGGTTGTGGCCGCAACTGTCCTTCGAGCAACCCTCGAGTCTTCCTCACCAATTCGTCGGACGGGAAACCGGAAGGAAGACGTCGTTAGTCGAGTGGAGCAATTCCGTGAGATGCCCAAGGTCCGGCGCAGCCGAAAACCTCCTCCCGAGGGATGGGAGCTGATTGAACCTACGTTGGAGGAACTCGACCAAAAGATGCGCGAAGGTAGGCGCGCCCATTGACCTTCCTGTCACCTCGGAAATGGACTTTTTCCTCAGATTTTTGGTTGATAATTATGGATTTACCCTCATCTTTTGCCGCACGAATGTAATTAACCTGTAATTAACCCCTGAAGTCCATCCAACAAGGGGTTTCCATATACGACCTTCACAAGACAGAGCACGGCTACGTCTGTTGGTAATGGTTCATATCCCGTCAGGCAATTGCAATAACTTGTTAATGTTTGGGTACCAACCCCCCCACAACCTCAACCCTCCCCTCGGGTCAGTACTAAACATGGCAAAGGGACATTCCATTTGGCTGACAACAAACAAATGCACCGCCATTTTCCAGGGTAAAACAGGCGCGGAGCTAATACATAGAATTACGGAATTCTGATTGCTTATTAACAAATTACCGTCGTTTTTCATTGGTCGACCGTAATTAACTTGTAATTAACATTAGGACTGGTATGTTTTTGTGTGCTGGCCATCTTGGAATGGTATCACACATGCGCAGTGTTATAGGGGAACCTTTGGTAAAAACTTTAGGTTAGGTAGGGTACGATAGGTTAGTATAGTTCATTTGTATAATAAGCTTCCATAGCCAATCCCTTCTTCAACATATGGCCCCCCTGATGATGTGCGTGTGTGCGGAACCATTCCGTCCAGTCTTTCTCCCAGCGATTCCCTCCACCCAAAACCCTGCATTCCCAAAGGGTCCCCAATCATGTTTGGTAAATGTGCAGTTAATAATAATTGACTTTAAGCACCACCACCTCCTTCCTTCATCAGCAACACTAAAAGTATAGGTAAAATCAAGTTCCATGCAGAGCTGTTTTATAGTTTTACCTATTTCCCCCCCGGACGACCCCCCAGGTAACACTGAGTATCAGGCTTAAATGCATGGCCGAGAGAGTGAATGCTTTGACCTGTGTCAAGGAGGGTGGCTTTGTCATTTATAAGTTGCATCCTCACTTACCCTGGGACTCCAGTGTCTGCCTCCTCGTATAGGTATTATTTTACCTAAACCATGATTTCATATTGGACTTGAAAATACCAGTTGTTCCAACGCGATATACAAACCGTCGGTCCTTTACATTGGGAATTACTTTCAGCGTAGGCTGGAAACGGCCGTTGAACTCTCAAACAAGGTAGTTAGGCAGTTAACTAACGTCCGGGAGGCACGGAGTACCGCCTGCCCAGATGTAAACATTCCAATTTGCTTTCGGCCATCATAGACTGTAGATGTTGTTTTCTCGCTCTCTGCCTGATTGCTGTTGAGCTTTTCCTGGTGGGAACTTTAATTTTTTGCTTTTATTATGAATGTGGATAAATCCTTTAAGCCCTCCTACCCCCAGTGTGTGCCCTGGGGTAGGAGGCAAAAAAGTGTAACTCATTTAGATCTAGCGTTGACGCGGACCCACGCCCTCTTTCCCACCTGCAGGGGACATGCGTTCGTGAGCTTCGCCCTGTACTGAGTGTTGCTCCTGGTCTGCTGAGCAGTGGGCGAAGTTTGAAGGGAGGAGATGATATCATAAGAAGCCCGCCAAGGTATCGTCCAAGGGTAACACGCCCCCGATGACTCCCGTGGTGGCTGATCCGTCGCAATCATGTCTCCCTCCTGGCAAGCTTCCCCTTCTTGCTGCCTCTCCCTCGAGTGAGGACTCCTCTTCCCCTTCCTCATTCGTTTCATTGGGTGTGGAAGGCTGCGGGGGAGCGGTTGCTCAGGACATCATCTCTGGGACCTGTCCTCACTCTAGGGGCAAATTTTTTCCCCCGGAGCGAGTAGAGGCTTCCCTTTTTGACCTGGCTCTGTCCTTAGGTTTGGGGGTGGAAGTGTCCTCTGTTGGCCGGGTACCTGATCTCACCTCTGCCTGGCATTCCGTCACTGGAGGGTCTGGTGTCCCATTTGTCTGGCGCTCCAGTGACGACCCACACAACCACAGCTTCCACCACCACGACTGTCTCCGTGTCATCCTTCGGCAAGCTGCCTGTGATGGTGGCCTCGCACCTGGACACCCAAGCGTCAGCCGCTCCTGCTACATCCCGCCCGTGCCGCTGCCTCCTGGGTTCCTGGCCCTCGCACATGTTGGCATGATGAATAAAAACAAGCATTTGCTTAAAACAAAGCTTGTAAGAAAAAGCAAAAGCTCAAGTAGCAAAAGGTAACCGATGCTTAGGCAAAAAGCAATTGCTTAAAATCTTATGAATAATAATTATCACTGTTTGCTACCTTTTGCTGAACTGAGTCCAAGCTTTTGCTTAGGCACCCAGCCACGTGCGACTTGTGTGTTTTATCCATTCCCGACGGGTCCAGCCCATTCCATATTAAATACAAATTTACTACGTAAATAGCTCGGTTATATCTACAAAAAATTATGTTAAATAGAGACACATTACTAGTCGTGAAAGTGGAGAAGGTATACAATCAAAAAGTTCTTGAGAACAAAATGACCTAGGCCTATATAGTAGTAGTTGCAAAATACGCATACGAAGGAGAACATACAACAGAGTTGAAGTGAAACCAAGTTGAAGATAAGAGCCAGAACATCTATTAGATGGGAAGTTTTTGATTTTATGTTATCAAGAAGAATTGTGAGTGAAAACCCTTCCTAGGCATAAGAACAATGTTGTATGGCGATTTCGGTAAGTTTTCCTTTCACAAATTCGAAGAAAAGCCGCCATCAGATCCAGTTCACAGGAGTTTCAAGCACCTAGGGAGCTGCCTTAAACTTTTTTAACCCTTTAATGCCGAGCCTCTATTTACAAAAGTGTCTGCTGTATGCCGGCTGGGTTCGGGAGTTAGCACCGAAGCGGAAAAAAAGTTTGTTCCGACACAATCTACAAACCCTCGGTCCTTTACATTAGGAATTGCTTTCAGGCGTAGGCTGGAAACGGCTGTTAAACTCTTGAGCAAGGTGGTTAGGCAGTAACTACCTCCAGGTAGGCGGGGATACCCGCCTGCCCGGATGCAAACATTCCAGTTTGCTTTCGGCCGTCATGCCTTGCAGACGTGTTTTCGTTCTCTCTGCCTGACTGTCGTTAAGCTCTTATTATCCCGGTGGGATCTTTCTGTATTTTTGTTTATATATGTGTTTGATAATTGTTAATACAAACCCACGATTTGTGATAACCTTGCGTAAGCAAATCGTTCCCCTGCCTGTGTCTTGGGTTTGACGGCCAAGGGCATAACTGGAGAAGCGTAACCAAGTGGTAATGCTTCTCTCCAGCGGCCCCTTTACGTAAATACTGAAGGCGCCCCTGTACTTTCGGAGATATAGTTTGGGACGCAATATCTTCACTCCCCTACATCCATCGGGACGTAAGAGTTAGTTCCCTTCTTGGGCTTCCGCCCTCCGTGTGTAAGGGGCATCACTAATTGCTTCCTACTTATGCTGAGTGTTACTCGCCGCCTGCACTTAGAGATTTGCGGGCCAAGTGGGAGGTTACGGGCGTTGTCGATAAGTTCCGCTTCCACGGCGCCCTTGGTGGCCTCCCCTCCGTCCTTTTTTCTCTTCCCGTAGGTTCTTCCTTCTCCCCTTTGTAGATCTCTCTACGCGCCTCTTCGCTCGCTCATCAGGCGAAGACCGGTGGTGGGGGGAGCGATCGGCGACCTCGTCTACAGTACCTCCTCCGCTGCGAGGGCTGTTCCCCTTTAGCGGGAGGGGAGCCTCTACTAATCATCTTTGTTTTCTTTCAGGTTGACAGTGAGCATTGAGACACAGCAGTAGTTGGCTGGATATATCAAGAATATCTTGCATGAAACAGTCCCAACATTCATTCAGTGTTGCTTCAGGATCGACCACAATACCTGATTAGATGACATATTTCCACGCCGGGATCGCTCTGACTCTGTTCCCGCCCGATGTAGATCGATCGCTGTCATTGCTGGTTTTCATGTATGCTGTTGCAATGTTTCCTGCGTATCTGTGGTCCATCTGCTCCTGCTGTTCCCTGTGTTATGCTCTTGTCAACTCGGCGACAGTCTGTGGGCTACTCTCCTGGTCTCCTGCCGCAGCCGCCCTGATCGCTCCTGTCGCTGCTAGTGACTTTCAAATGACATTCTGTCCGTTGCAAACGTAGCTCCTGCATTGGATGTCCTGATCGTGCCCGCTTCTTCTCCTAGTGATCGTGTCCGGGGCCACTTCCGTTGTGTTCCTGCCAGCTGCCCTGGAGGTTCGATGTCTGCCATCCTGTAGAAGATGTTGGCATGAAAGGGAAGGAAGTTGCCTTGTGGAAGTGACGTTCCTGGCGTTGCATAGCTCCTGCTCTTGAACCTTTGCCGTAGCTCCTGCATCGGCTGTCCTGATCATTCCTGCCACTTCTGGCGGTGCGTGCGGGGGCCGCTTCCGTGCGTTCTGCCAGCTGTCCCAGAGGTTATGATGTCCGCCATCCTGTAGATGTCGGCGTGAAGATGCAGGGAAGTCGTCCTGTTGAGGTGATGTTCCTGGCCGTTGTAGTAGCTCCTGCCTTCCGAATTGCTGCCGTAGCTCCTGCATCGGCTGTCCTGGTCATGCTTCTCCTGGTGGTGGTGTCCTTGCTGCGTCCGTTGTGTTCCTGCCGGACTACCCTGGAGGTTACGATGTTTTGTGTCCACCATCCTGTAGAAGATGTCGGAGTGGAGGTGAAGGAAGCCGTCCTGTGGAAGTAGCCGCCGTCTTCATCTTATCTTCGATTTCGTCTTCTGCTGCGTCTTCCCTTCCTCTCCTGAGGTCCAAGGGGGTCCCAAGAATCGGACAGACCTCCATCGGCCGAAGGAAAGGAATGCTGCTTCTTCCCCTTGATGCCCTTGGATGTCTAGGGACTGCCTCCTTCTGAGGAGGCAGTGGGTCTCTCATTGGCTCTTCCCAACCTTCGGGTTAGGAAACCAATTCGCATAGCCGTGGGTTTTTGTGTTTGGAAGCCTGGCTGGGCAGCCAGACCTCAGTTTGCGATCCCGTTCCTGAGTCTTAGAGGTTCTGCCTCTTAAGATGGGGGCTGCTTCGGGCGCTCGTTCGCGAGCCGCTTCAAGTGCTTGAGATTCTATGGAATATCGAGTATCCCGATCTGGTCTGGAGAGATTTTCCTGGGACCAGTTCGGGAGCAGTGCGAGAGAAAGGGCCGAGGCACCCAGGTGTCTTGGCTCCTCTTCCTGCCAGCACCGCAAGCGCTCCCCGAGTGTTTGCCAGTGCTCGGTCGGGTTCCCAGCCTGGTGTCTCGATCCTCTCGGTTCGAACACCAGAAGAAGCAGGAAAGAGATTCACCTTGGGAGTCTTGGGACTTCTAAGGGACTGACTCTCTTCCGGGGAGACAAGTTTCTCGTTGACCGATTCGCATTCTCCCGTGGGATCTTGCGTTTGGGGGCGAGAGAGTGCGGCCTCTCGAGGCCATGCCCTCGTTGCCAGTCTTGGAAGTCTGCGTCTAAGACTGGTTCTATGCTTGGCTCTTTCGATCTATTAGGAAACAAAGCAGCTGCTCCCGATTTTGGAAGTCTCGTGGGTAGCTCGAATTCTATGAATCATCACGAGCTCTCTCTACGAGAGGCACAGGACGAGAAAGTGCCGAGACACCCAGGTGTCTGGTT
Organism: Macrobrachium rosenbergii; assembly: GCF_040412425.1. Taxonomy (NCBI): domain Eukaryota; kingdom Metazoa; phylum Arthropoda; class Malacostraca; order Decapoda; family Palaemonidae; genus Macrobrachium; species Macrobrachium rosenbergii. Next base: position 35,217,425 of record NC_089792.1, on the reverse strand, counting down.
GCCGGGACACCCAGGTGTCGGTGCTTTCTGCGGACGCCAGGTGTCTCGATACTGCACGCCAGCTGCTGCCCGGTTGCTCAGCGGGGCGTTCTTGTGTCTCGAACTTTAGGGTTCGAGCATGCAAGATAGCAGACACAGAATTCCCCTTTGAACCTTCTTCTCGAGGGCCTCGGCCTCAAGGGAGTTTAGAGTTCGGGAAACTAGCAATTGTTCACAGCAGATGAGTCCGGCCTGCCCAGTTATGATTGTGTTCGCGCAATTGGCTCGGCTCGGCCCCCGGTCGCACTTACGAGACTGACTCGGCTTGCCAGACTGGCTCGGCTCGCCCCGCCTGCCTCCCAGTCCTCCGCATACCGACCAGCTGGATCGCGTTCGTGTGATCGGCTCGGCCCTACTCGGTTTTTTCCGGTTCAGGTTCTTGGCTATGTTCGAGTGAATTTTTTTTTGCTCTTCCCAGGAAAGCGCTTTGCCACGGCACAAGTGCTCTTCTTTCCCCGTGTGGCAGTAATCTCCTTCGGTTGATTATCGCTCACGGTCCGCCTCTCCTGTTTATCATACTGGCAGGACAGGTAGGGATACTCTTTTCTCCTCACCTGTTCTCTTCTCCTCTCGGTTGTTCCGAGAGGCGCGAGACGGACAGAGAGAGCTCCGACGAAATTTTCTTTGGGAGTTCGGCTGCCTGGCGTGCTTTGGGTATCGGTCCCTCGATTCTCGTATTATAACCAGGTAGCCGAGGAGGGTTTCATGGGATCTGTCAAGGTCTCCCTCCAAGGGGAGAGGTACAGGAGTTTCACGCGCCGAAACAGCCAGGGTCCTCCTCTTCAAGTGACGATCGCCCCGTGTTCTCGGGAACTTCACGCTGATTCGCCGGGCGCGAGGATCCCAGGACAGGACCGCTCCCCAATGAATAACCTTCATCACTGCAACCCTTGCAGTTTCCGAGGGGGCCGAGCATGTCAGGGACGCCGCGGTCCTGGCTTCGAGGCGTTCTCGACCTGATGAATTCTTTTCTTGAAGGAGTTAATTCAGGTCGAGACACTAAACTTCCACCCCTGCCTCGACAGAATATGAATTCTTCTTCTTGCCTCGGAAGGTCTTGCTGACTGCAGTTTTTGGGCAATTCTGGTGCTAAGAAGAAGGTCTTTGTCCCAATTCGGATCTCCGGTTTCAGTAAGTCCCGAGTTGGCTCGACCCTTGGGAACGAACCTTTACTTGGTTCTGCCTTTCTCTTTCAGAGATTTGCCAGATACCCGGTAATCAAGGTTCCCACCAGGGCACTGACTTGTCCTTTGGACAATGGCCAAGAACTTTGGGTCTTAGTCATCTCAACTCGACCTTGAGTTCAAGCCAGCCCCCCTCAACTCCTTAGCTAAGAAGTCCTAGGCTTCAGAAGAAGATTGCAACTGCTGATGCCTGGACGAAATGATACTTATCGAGTCTCTGGAACTGGCAGCAACATTGCCGAGACCTGGGAATGGATTCCTTCAGGAGAAGTATCTATTTCCCTTAGGTCTCGGCAATTCTTTCCATCGAACTTTCATCCCACCACCTCTCCCGTGCTCCCGATTCGGGAAATGCCAGCCGGCTAGAGCTAATTGCCTCGGTACCCTGTCATCTTGCAGAAGCTTCCCCATGGTGGAAAATGGAAGTCTGCTTCCTTTTCCCCGTTCTTTCCTCTTCGATGTATGAGGAAAGAGCTAGGCTAATGCTTGATTGAAGGAACCTTTGAATATGCTTGCATATTCCCCTCACATCTTGTGTCTACTTACAGATTCACAGATTGAGGAATAGGTGCACACCGGTAAGACCTTGTCTTGAATTTGTGTGACCGAGACGATTAATACCTTCTCGTCACCGTCCTGGGCTCAGGGCAGCCTTTTGGCCGTCCGAGAACTCAGGATGGGTTTTGCGGTACTCACTGGTTTCGTTGAACAACAAAACCACAGTAGTGGCATTTGTCGACAAACAGGAGGCAATCGTTGTTTCCTCCTGTTTTATCTTGACATTTGAAGGTACTCGTGTTGTGTTGTTCTATTTGCACACGACAGCTGGCCTCAGGTTAGCCAGATGCATTCCTGGTGGGGACAGAACATGCTGCTCACTCTTTCTCGCTCCCCTCATACCAGACCAGGGCCGCTCTGTTGAGGCATGCTGTCTTTTGGTGAAAACTTCGATATCAACGATTTTTTTTTCCCTCCGTATTTGTCCCGTTTCGCTGAGGGGTTCTGAACATTGCTCACCCGAGTTACAGACAAATACTTGAAGACTTCGCCTTCATCGACCTGATTGCCGAGGCAGCGAGAAGAATTCCGCTTGACCCATCCTCCTGTGCAGCTACACAAGAAGCGGTTCTTGAGGCAGTACATACCTGTGTGTTCAGGACTGGGAGACTTTCCAGTTTTCCTTGCAAGCACAGGCTTTCTCGCGAGCGGCAACGGATATAGCTGGATATCCCTTGAGGTCCTCTGCAACACTGTCTGAGGGACTGGATCCGTCTTCGCTGGTGGTGTCGTTGTCGGAACTTCTTCTCGGGTCAGAGTCGCTCGTCAAGTCTGGACTTCCTCGTCTTCTCCGCCGAGGGCTGCTTCTCTCCCTTTCATTTGTGAAGAACGAGGCCCTTGCGACCCTGAGTCTTCTATCTGAAGTAGCCTTCGTCTCCTCAGTCGAGAGTTAGCTACTGGACGAGAAGCTTCTTCAGTCATGCTCTCCCAGGGAACTGTTTCCTGAGTGGCATGCGACTCGTTTAGGGTTCCTGTCCGTGCTCTGCACTCGCCCTACGAGAGTCGTCGGATAGAGATATGCCCTCTTAGGTCCATCTCTCATCTTACCCTGGCCTTGGCGTAGAAGATGGAAGAACAGGGATGGGGATCATACCTCGACTCCTTCTCAGATGCCGTAGATGGACTCCGAATCCATTGGCATCGACTGTCAGGTTCGAGTCCTTCTTGTTCCCCTCCTCCTTGGACTTTGTATCAATGATCCAGATCATTCGTTACTTTGTCCTATTGGGAGCTGTGGTACTTTCGAAAGGTTCGACATTTCTAACCTGGATGTCATCAACGTTTTCGCTAGTACTGTCTCCCAAGGAAGAAGTGTCTAAGGACACATCTTCCTCCTGACTTAAATGAAGCGATCAAAGGAGGTACTTTGGCAGCTGGCGACAACGATACCGGTACCTTTCACCCGAGAGCTCACGAAGTCAATGGCTTGGTCCATCCCTCGCATTCCGGAAGAATATGTCGGTACCAGGTGCTGAAGGCGGGTGTGTGGTCCCAACAGACTATCTTCACCTCCTTCTACCTCCGAGATGTTGCACACTTTTTCCTTGGGTCCTGTGGTGACTGCTCAACAAGTTGTGTAGCTTATCCAGCTCCCCTGACGGGACAGGTTGCATCTCGCCTATGTTGTGATTGGGAGGGAGAATGTTGAGTGACTGGCTCTCTTCTTTCTCCCCATCCTGGCTCTCTTCCCACAGGCAGGGAGCGGACATGCCGTTACAAGCTGGACCGGGCGATCGAGGCAAATAAGCACATAACGGGAGCTCCCATTCTATTTCCGTTCAGGTTAATAGAAGCAACCCCACTCCTTCCTCTTGCAAGGGGAGGAAGGAGGCCATGACTATGAGACAAACCCAATGCTTGTATTTGCCTTATTGTCATCCGACGTCAAATTCTTCTAGCCTACTTTGCATGAACTGCGTTTCCTCTTTCATGCAAAGGGACCCAGAAGTCTGACAACTGATCCTGCGTTTCTTACAACCCGATCTTTTGTCAGTGGCAGTTTTTCCCTTCCTCGCTCTCACGACCAGGAAGGGAAGACAAGGTGGTGAACTCCAGTCAGCTCAGAGAGACTTTATCAGATTCCTCCCTCCAGTCAGTGAGTCTCCTAATGTAAAGGGCCGAGGGTTTGTAAATTGTGTCGGAACAAATAACAATTTTTAAAAGTAAATTGTATTTTTCCTAACTATACAAACCTGAGGTCCTTACACTTTATGCCCACCTCATGCCACCCCTCAATCTGTACCTGGGCGAAAGGCAAACTGGAATGTTTACATCCGGGCAGGCGGGTATCCCCGCCTACCTGGAGGTAGTTACTGCCTAACCACCTTGCTCAAGAGTTTAACGGCCGTTTCCAGCCTACGCCTGAAAGCAATTCCTAATGTAAAGGACCTTGGGTTTGTATAGTTAGGAAAAATACAATTTACTTTTAAAAATTGTTATTTTTATCAAAAAATCACAGCATGCTTAGTTTTTAAGATTAAGAGTTCATTTTTGGCTCCTTTTTTTGTCATTGCCTGAAGTTTAGTATGCAACCATCAGAAATGAAAAAAAATATCATTATCATATATAAATATTGGAATATATGACAGTGCAAAAAAAATTTCATATATAATTGAATACAAATCGCGCTGTGAGCAGAACGGTTAAAGCGAATGAGTAATTTTTTTTTTCGTTGTATTGTACACTAAATTGCTATGATTTTGGTATATAACAAATTGTAAGACAATCAAAGCAACACAGAGAAAATATTATCACAATATGATGCATGAATTCGTAATCTTGTGGATGTAAAAAAGTTTTTTCAAAAATTCACCATAAATTGAAATATTGTGCTAGAGACTTCCCGTTTGTTGCGAAATGAAGGTAATTGATTGAATATTACTAGACTATAAGTGTTTTAGCTTACAATTGCAGTTTTCGACCATTTCGGTCAAGTTAAAGTTGACCGAAGGTTGAATTTTTTCTATTTATCGTGATTTATATGAAAATATTTCAAAATTGATAAAAGCTACAACCATGAGTTATATTTTGTTGTATTCTACATGAAATTGCGCACATTTTCATGTATAACACTTTATGTAACGCCTAATAGAAAATGGTGCGAAAATTTCGACAAGGTGACTAAAGAAATTCTGAGATTTTCAGCAGTTAGCGCGCATGGAGGTAAGGAAAAAGTTTTTTTCAAAAATTCACCATAAATCGAAATATTGTGCTAGAGACTTCCCGTTTGTTGCAAATTGAAGGTAAATGATTGAATGTTACTAGAATGTAAGGGTTTTAGCTTACAATTGCATTTTTCTACCATTTCGGTCACGTCAAAGTTGACCATAAGTTTAAATTTTGGCACTTACCATGATTTATATGAAAATATTTCAAAACTGATAAAAGCTACAACCATGAGTTATTTTTTGTTGTATTCTACATGAAATTGCGCACATTTTCATACATAAAACTCTATGCAACGGCTAATAGAAAACTGTGCAAAAATTACGACAGTGACTAAAGAATTTCTGAGATTGTAAGAGCCTGACGCCGTCTCTTCCAAACACGTGTTTTTAAAATTGTTCACCATCCATCGATATTGGTGAGACATTTGGCGTCTTCACAGATAGAAACATACACACAGTTTGATACAGAAGATTCGAGTTTTGAAACATTATGAGTACATGATTAGAATGCTTGCATGGCAATGCAAGTAGTAAGCGATTGTACATACATCAAGACAACAATGGTTAGGGATAAACAGACAGAAATATTGTATGGTTGAAATCGCGTTCCTTTAGAGAAAGAAAACGAGATCCTCTTGTTGTCTTGTCTACTCCGATGGACGACAAACACATGAACACACACGTGTTTGGAAGAGATGGCGTCAGGCTCTTACAAGATTTTCAGCAGAGTTAGCACGGACGTAAGGAAAAAGATTTTTTCAAAAATTCACCATAAATCGAAATATTGTGCTAGAAACTTCTCATTTGTTGCAAAATGAAGGTAAATGGTTGAATATTACTAAAATGTAAGAGGTTTAGCTTACAATTGCATTTTTCGACCATTTCGGCCGAGTCAAATTTGACCGAAGGTTGAAATTTTGGCACTTAACGTGATTTATATGAAAATATGTCAAAATTGATAAAAGCTACAACCATGAGTTATTTTTTGTTGTATTCTACATGAAATTGCACACATATAAAACTTTATGTAACTGCTAATAGAAAACAGTGCAAAAATTACGACAAAGTGACTAAGGAATTTCTGAGATTTTCAGCAGAGTTAGCACGGACGTAAGGAAAAAGTTTTTTCAAAAATTCACCATAAATCGAAATATTGTGCTAGAGACTTCTCGCTTGTTGCAAAATGAAGGTAAATGATTGAATATTACTAGAATGTAAGAGTTTTCGCTTACAATTGCATTTTTCGACCATTTCGGTTGAGTCAAAGTCGACCGGAGGTTGAAATTTTGTCACTTACCGTAATTTACATGAAAATATGTCAAAATTGATAAAAGCTACAACCATGAGTTATTTTTTGTTGTATTCTACATGAAATTGTGCTCATTTTCATATATAAAACTTTATGTAAAGGCTAATAGAAAACGGTGCAAAAATTACAACAAAGTGACTAAAGAATTTCTGAGATTTTCAGCAGAGTTAGCTGATGCTTTCTTTTGGGATAAGAAAGAAATTTGCGCATGCGCAGCTGGGTCACACTTGTAAACAAATCAACAGCGTGATCCGTGAACTCCCAGCATCCCTCAAGGCGCGTGATTTAAAATTTTTCGCAAGCGAGGCCTATAAGTATTTTTCCGCGAATATTTAAAAAAACTTTTTGTAGTCGACATATTTTACATCCACTTGGCACCCGACAGACAATTTTTGTCGACGTCAAATACGTCCAGTCGGCATTTAAGGGTTAAGCAATTACTAAGAAGCATAAGCAATTGCTATGTTTTATTCATTGGAAATGAAGCAATTGCTGATAATTTCTCAGCATTTGCTTGAGCTTAAGAATCTGCTCTAAGCATTTGCTACTAGCACAAGCATTTACTTTGTTTTATTCATAGGAACTCAAGCAATTGCTTTAAAATCCAAGCAAAAGCATTTGCTGAAAGTTTTATTCATCAGGCCATATGGTGACTTCATCGGTGCCCTATATGTCGATGCCTGCTTCTGTTGCCGACCCACGCTCGTTGATGACTACGGTTCCAGCTCCTTGCTTCCCTGACACTTGCCACCCGTGCCTCCGACCCTGGCCGTCTCCTGACTGTCCTGGCTCCCACACTGCTGTACCTGCCTCAGTATCTGCTTGTCCCAAGCGCCGTCTCCGCTACCCGGGTTGCACCTGCTTTCCGTGGCCCCCCTGGTTGCTCCTGTGCCTTCTGCTGCTGCTCCTCCGTGGATGGGAGACCTGACCGCGAAGAAGAGATCGAGGAAGATGTCTTCCTCTTCGTCGTCATCGTCTGCTGCCTCTTCTTCCTCTTCTCCTTCCAAGGCTTGCCAGCCAAGGAAGAAGAACCCCAAGAAGTCTTGCACTGAGACCTCTAAGAGACTGCTTCCTTCCACAGGAAGGCAGTGGGATCTCCCGTTGGCTCTTCCCAGTCTACAGATCAGGGAACGTTGTGTCGACCCCTGGGTCAGTCGTATCAGGAACCAAGGGTGTGCAGACCGCGGGTTGCACTCCCCCCTGCTGCGCTGATGAAGCCTGCTTCTAAGGCCAGCGGGACCGTGTCGGACACTCACTCGCGAGTCACTCTGAGTACCTGGGTCTCTAAGGTGACCCGAGTACCCAGGTCTGGTATGGGAGAAACATCTCTCTGTATGGACTCGGGTGTGGGACGGGAGAAAGAGTCCAGGCATGCAGGTGCCCCGACTCTTCCTGCTGGTACTTGTTTGAGTACCAAGCCAGGTTCCCAGGAAGGTGCACTTGTCCCTCGTGTCGGGACACCTGGGGAGGCAGAGAAGAGGTCTCCTCCTTAGTCTTCTTGAGAGGTTTCAGCCTCGAAGAAGACTGGGCCGCTTTCAGAGGACAGCGCAAGTTCCAGCCAGCCATGCACTCAACTTCTCCCAGTCCCCGGCTGCGTTTGCGCAGCCAGCCTGGCTCAGGGGAGCCGAGTGCGCAGCCCAACTCACGCGAGGTGCTCCGCTCTCCTCGGGAGACCGCTTCGCCCAGGCGAAAGCGTTCTCCTCGACCCGGGTTTCCATCACCACCGCGGGTTGGTGACCACTCCTGGCCCGCTACTCCTGTTGGTTCTGCCAGCAAGACAAGTGGGAGTGCCCGATCCTCCTCACCTGTCCCCTCTACTTCCTGGGCTCCTCCTAGGGGGTGCGAGTCGGACAGGAAGAACTCCGGCGGGTTGTCTCCCCAGAGTTCTACCTTGGGGGTGTACATGCCTGGCTCAGTCCTCAGTTCAGCCAGGTTGTACACCCACGTGGTGCAGGATGGATCACGGGGGTCTGCCAAGGTTCTCCCTCCTGCAGGGAGAGTAGATCGGGAGGACCTCACTCTGGAAGGACTCGAGGGTCCTCTTCCCAGGACGCGGACACCCTCGAGAACAGAGGATGTTTGCTGAGGTAATTGCGCTGATTCATCAGCACAACGACCTCGGGGAAGGGACCACGGCCTCGTCTGTGGATCACCCGTCGCACCTCAAATCCTTTTGGGGACCCAAGAAGGAACCCAAGGCTTCAGTGGGGCTGCTGTGCTCCACACTTGCTGTGGGGGTACTCGATCAGGTGAATGGTCTTGTGTCTGGGCAGGACAATTGTCTTCGATCGAACCGCTCAGACAAGCTACTTCCCCCTCCTCTACCTCGTCAGAAGCGTTTCTACACACTGTCGGAGAGGTCATTACCGTCTAAGCAGGTTGACCCGGACCTGGTTCGTCTAGATCCAGGTCTTTCGTTACAGCAACTTATTGCAGAGAGTATCTCCCTCTCTCAGCAAGAGGCCGCAACCCTGGAAGCCACTGCCATGGCAGCTTTCCAGGCAGTCTCCTGTCTGGATCTGTGGTCCTTCACAGTATCCAAAGTGGCTGCTTCCTCAACCGCTATCGTACCAGGGGAAGACTGCTTTTGGGAGACTATGCCAGTTTGGAGGTAGAGCCATCTCCTACCTTGCCCACCAGATGGCAAACGTGTGGACTAACCTGGTCCTGAAGCGAAGGGACGCCGTTCTTTCTTGCTTCTCTAGGTCCTCTGGGCCCGATTCAGCAATGACCCTGCGGAACAGACCGTTGCTGGGGTCTACCTCTCTCTTCCCTAGAGAGTTGGTGGACGCTGCGGTGGACAAGCGTCGGGACGATGACAGCAACTGGCTTGTTCACCAGGCAGTGGCCAAGACCTCCGGGTCTTCGCGTTCCACTGCGGCCAGACCCTCGGGTCAGGCTAGCTCTTCCTCGGCCCCTAAGAAGTCCCAGTCTTCGAAGGGATCTCGTGGAAACACCCATCCTTCTTCTTCCTCTGGAAAGGGTGGATCTTCCTGCTCCTTTCAGCCCACTTTCCAGTCCGGAAGAGGGGGCAAGGGGAAGAAGAAGGGGAAAAGCTAGGGGTGACATTCCCCCCAAATGCTGCCAAAGGTGGGAGGATGCCTGTCGAGCCATTGGCGGAGCCGAGACCTGGATAGTGGATGTCCTTCAGGAGGGATATCAACTACCCTTCGAGTCTTAGCCTGAAACAAAGTGCCCTGAAGTGGACTTAAGTGGTACTGCCTGGAGGGCAAGGATGCCATTATTTTCAATGCACAATATGCCCACTACAGTTTCTACCTCGCTTTGAGCAAAGAGAGAAGTAGACCCCAGTACTGGTCCATTTCAGGGTACCCATACCAACTTGGGTGTGATACTCCTGGAATAACACCACATTCCGCTTGTTAAAGACCATAGGTCCAACCACAAGACTGCTTAGAGTGCTGACATAGCAGTTGACTCCAACTGTGAGAGACAGTTACTGTGCGCTCTCTCTCTCTCTCTCTCTCTCTCTCTCTCTCTCTCTCTCTCTCTCTCTCTCTCTCTCTCTCTCTCTCTCTCTCTCTCTCTCTCTCTCTCTCTCTCTCTCTCTCTCTCTGAGTACTATCCTTTAATGAAATGTGAATTACTCTCTCATAAACATAAAAACATGAACCCAAACAAGTTCTGTCATGTCAGGTCTACCTAACCCTCTTCATCCATCCAACAGTGCATCCCCATCCCCCTCCTAGCCTAGCCATAAAAACTGCTCCCCAGCTCCAACCACCTTCCTAAACAACCCCCTTCTCTGAGCCTTCCTCCCTTACTGCCCCTCCTCTCCATAGCGGCAAGCCATCCGACCCACCCCCTCCCCAACAATGGAAACTTCTTGAGGCCTCTCTCACCCCCCAAAACCCTTTCCGGTCAGTCTGAGCATCAGCATTGTTGCCAACATTTTCTTAAGGCCGTGCAGCATTACCAACCATCAGATTCTGGTTTTTTTCAAATTTTTAAAAATTTGTATACATTAATACCTTGAACATTTGCGAGGTTAGGTTCCAGAACCCGTCGCAGATCAGAAGGAATCGCAAATGTTTGGTACAAGTCATTAAAAATGCTAGTAAATGCTTATTTCAAGAGTTGAAGCCCTCAATATGACCCAAATCGTGCTCCCAGAACACTTTAATTTCATTTCAAAGTTAGCTTCATACATTGCCCTTGAAAAAGAAATGAATGGTCGATGTAAAAAAAGAGCACAGTACAATAGTATCGCCTAAAGGGTATTTGCCACGCTAGCACATTTACGGTAGGGGATGCTAATGTTACCCCTATACTAAAATTTCTTTGGCTGCTGTTTTCTTTTGCACTCACAGTAAGGTGAAACCAAGCCACAAAAGGGACCGTAAACTTAATGACTGACGTTTTCTTTATCATTGTCAGGAAGGTAACCTAGGTAAACTTCCTATGTCACAGAAGTCATATAACAAAGGTACAATTCAATGAAATAAAGCAAACATACGCAGTTCTGTGAAAAAATCCCGGATGCAAATCAGTTAGGTTCCAATGAAAATTTTGCAAATCTGTGAATTTGCGAATCCAGAACTGCGAATGCACGAGGTATGACTGTACAGTGAACCCCCTGTATTCACGGGGGATGCGTCCCACACCCCCCCGCAAATAGCTAAAATCCCCGAATACTTAAAACTCCTCTAAAAACACTTAGAACTGCCCATTTTGATAGTTTAAACACAGAAAAACTTTGTAAAAATGCATATACCTGAGTCTTTTAATAGTTTTATCACAAAAAGTGCATTTATTCATGAAAATTATATGAAAATACAGTAATTAGTGAATGTTTCTCAATGAAAAATACTGCGAATGGACGAATTTTCCGCGAATAATGGCTAGATATGTTCCACAGAGTCCGTGAATCATGAGAACGCGAATACAGGGGGTTTACTGTATGTCATATATCTTTGGGGCCTTGATCCCTGGTCTGGGTGTGTCAGATAATGGAGGGATTGCTGTGTATATACATCTTTGTGGCCTTGTTCCCTGGTCCGGGAGTGTCGGATAATGACGATCCAGATAATAGGGTTTCCTGCATTGTCAGTCTTTATGATATTTTTATTTGGTATTTTAACTAAACATAATTTGTACATTGCAATACACTCCCTGAACACCTGCATTAGCCCTGGTCACTGACCAGCCCGAACTATATTCCCATAATTTTACCCACAAATTGGGTAATTTACTGTCAGCGTAATCAGTTACCTGAGGTACCCTTGACAACGCTGCTGCAAATCCCAGCCGGCCAAGGCCAAGATCCCCAATTGTTATCAGTTCACCATGCTGTGGATGTATCCTGCATCAGGCGAACTTTTTGGTCTTTAGCCCGACCCCCATATAAATATCTGGATATCAGATAACAACTTGGACCGTTTCATTGCCCTTTTCTCCTGGATTTGTACTCTATTGACTGGTTTTGGATCTTCTCTCCCGGTTTGACTTTGGTTTTGTTTTTTGGACTTTGAGATGGATAAATCAGACAGGAAGACGCCCCCGTCGGTTAGCGCTGCTGCTTCCACTTCTGCGTCAGCCTTAACAACTGAGTTTTCTACTGCTGGAGATGCTACCGTTCATCGATCGTGCACAGCCTGCAAGCATAGGATGAGTAACCTCAAACACGACAGACATTCCTTGTGTATATAATGTAGAAAGTACCACAGCTCCCTAAAGGACAAAGTAATGAATGATCTGGATTATCGATACAAAGTCCAAGGAGGAGCGGAACAAGAAGGACTCAAATCGGACAATAGATGCTAAAGGATTCGGAGTCCACCTATGACATCTGAGGAGGAGTCGAGGTATTGATCCCCTTCACCTGTTCTTCCATCTTCTACGCCAAGGCCGGAGCAAGATGAGAGATGGTCCTAAGAGGGCACATCTCTATCTGACGACTCTCGTAAGGGCGCGTGCAGCATGGGACAGGAACCCTCAAAGAGAGTCACATGCCACCCAGGGAACAGTTCCCTGGGACAGCAAGACCAAAGAAGCTTCTCATCCGTAGCTAAATCTTGACTGAGGAGAAGAAGGCTACTTCAGGTAGAAGACTAGGTTGCAAGGGCCTATGTTCTTCACAAATGAAAGGGAAAGAAGCAACCCTCGGCGGAGAAGATGAGGAAGTCCAGACTTGAAGAGCGACTCTGACCCGAGAAGGAGTTGCGCAATGGCACCCACCAGCGAAGATGGCTCCAGTCCCTGGGAATCTTGCAGAGGACTTCAAGAGATATCCAGCTATAGCTGCTGCCACTCGGTGAGAAAGCTTATGCTTGCAAGGGAAGCTGGAAGGTCTCCCAGTCCCAGACACACCGGGATGCACTGCCCGAAGAACCGCTTGTTGTGTAGCTGCTACAGGAGGTTGGGTCAAGCAGAACTCTTTTCGATGCCATGGCTATCAGGTCAGGAGAGAGGTGAAGTCTTCCAGCATTTGTCTGTCACTCAGGGTGAGCAATGCCTGAGAACCCCTAGTGAAACAGACAAATACAGAGGGGAAAAATGTAGATTTCAAGTTTCCCAGAAAGACAGCATGCCTCGCCGTAGCAGCCCCTGGGTCTGGTATGAAGGAGCGAGAAAAAAACTACCAACTTGTACGGGGAGGCAACAGAAAGACGGTAGGGATTTCTCAGTCGAGCAGTCTCTTCGTGAATCTTCGAGTGAGCAGCACATTCCGTCCCAATCACTCAAACCCAAGGCCAAGCTCACCTGCCAATACATCCCCACCGGGAATGCATCTGGCTAATTGAGATGTTGAGTGCGCTATAGAACACTCGAGTACCTGCAAATATCGACAGATGAAACAGGAGGAAAAAACAATTCCCTCTCGTTTGTCGACAAATGCCACTACCCGGTTTGTTGTTCAACGAACCACTGAGTGTCAAAACTCATCCTGAATTCTTGGATGGCCAGAAGGCTCCCTTGAGCCCAGGATGGTGATGAGAAGGTACTAATTGTCTTGGTCACACACCTTCAAGACAAAGTGTGCACCTATTCTTGGTTGGTGAATCCTTAAGTAAACATACGATGTGAGGGGAATATGCAAGCATATTCAAAGGTTCCTTCAATCAAGCATTAGCCCAATTCCTTCCTCATACTTCGAAGTGGAAAGAAGGATGGAGGAATGGAAGCAACTTCCATTCTCTGCCATGGGGAAGCTTCTGCAAGATGACAGGATACTGAGACAATTAGCTCTAGCCGGGCTGGCATTTCCCGAATTGGGAGTACGGGAGAGTCAGCGGGATGAAAAGAATTGCAGAGACTTGAGGGAAATAGATACTTCTCCTGAAGGAATCCATTCCCAGGTCTCGACAATGTCACTGCCAGCTCCAGAGACTTGATAAGTATCATTTCATCCAGGAATCTACAGTAGGAGAACTTCTTCCCGGTTGATACTTCTTTCTCTCTTCCCTTCTTCCCTCCTCCCTTATGGAAAAGAGGGTGGAAAGAGATACAGTTATATGCACTTTCCTAGAAGGGAAGGAGAGGGCTATGTTGCGCAATCTTCTGTCGAAGCCTGGGACTTCTTAGGAGTTTAGGCGAGGGCTGGCTTGAACTCGAGGTCAAGTCAAGATGACTAAGACCCCAAGGTCTTGGCTATTATCCAAAGGACAAGGCAGTGCCCTGGTACAGACCTTGATTACCGAGGTATCTGCAAGAGAAAAGCAAAACCAAGTAAGGTTCGTTCCGAAGGGTCGAGCCAACTCTTGACATATGAAACCAGAGATCCGAATTGGGACAAAGTCCTTCTTCTTAGCACCAGAATTCCCCACAGAACTGCAGTCAGCCAGACCCTTTGAGGCAAGAAGAATTTGTATTCTGTCAAGGCAGGGGAGAAGCTTGGTGTCTCGATATGAATGAACTTTTCTGAAAAAAAGAGTTCATCTGGTCGAGAATGCTCTTGGAAGCAAGGACCTCGGCGGCCCCTAACACTCTCGGCCCCTCGGGAACTGCAAGGGTTGCGAGTGATGAAGATTATTCATTGAGGGAGTTGCGGTCCTGTTCCGGGGATCCTCGCGCTGACGAATTGGCGCGAAGTTCTCCGAAAAACGAGGGCGATCGCAACTTGAAGAGGAAGACCCTCGCTGCTTCCGAAGCGTGAAACTGCTGTACTTCTCCCCTTGGAGGGAGCCTTGACAGATCCCATGAAACCCTCCTCGGCTACCTGGTTGTACTACAAGACAATCGGGGGACCGGCACCCAAAGCAAGCCAGGAAGCCGAACTCCGAAGAGCTCTCTCTGTCCGTCTCGCGCCTCTTGGAACAACTGAGAGGAAAAGAGAACAGAATAGGTGAGGAGAAAGAGTACCCCTACCTATTCTGCCAGTAAGACCAGCAGAAGAGGCGGACTGTGAGCGACAATCAACCGAAGGAAATTACTGCCACACGGGCGAAGAAGAGCGCTTGTGTCGTGGCAAAGCGCTTTCCTGGGAAGAACAAAAAGTTCACTCAAACACAGCTGAGAACCCGATTCGGAAAAACCCGAGTAGGGCCGAGCCGAGCTGCACCGAACCGAGCCGAGCATGCGAACGCAATCCAGACTGAGAGGTATGCGGTGGACTGAAGACAGGCAGGGAGAGCCGAGCCGAGCTGAGCCAGCCTCGCAAGTGCGGCCAAGGGTTGGGCAGGGTGAGCCGATCGCAAGAACACAATCGGAACTGGACAGGGCGGAACTCATCTGCCATGAACTATTGCTAGTTTTCTGAACTCTAAACTCCTTCAAGGCTGAGGCCTCTCAAGAAGAAGGTTCAAAGGAGAATCCTGTGTCTGCTATCCTGCATACTCGAACCCTAAGGTTCAAGACACAAGGGTGAAACCTGGCCAAGCAACCGAAGCAGCTGGCGGGCTGTATCGAGACACCTGATGTCTTGGCAACCAGACACCTGATGTCTTGGCACCCAGACACCTCGGTGTCTCGGCACTTTCTCTCGTCCTGTGCCTCTCGTTAGGAGAGCGCTTGTGATTCATAGAATTCGAGCTACCCATGAGACTCCCAAAAATTGGGAGCGGCTGCTTTCAGTTTCCTAAGAGATCGAAAGAGCCAGGCACAGAACCAGTCTTAGACACATACTTCAAAAACTGGCAATGAGGATGCCACGCTCTCGCGGCCCCTGAATCGCCAGACCCCACAGGAGAATGTGAATCGGCTCCCGCCCGAGTAGTAAGTATATATCTTAGTTTAACCAGACCCCAAAGAGAGAAACTTGTCTCCCAGAAGAGAGCAGTCCCTTAGAAGTCCCGCAGGACTCCCGAAGGGAATCTCTTCCCTGCTTCTTCTGGTGTTCGAACCGACAGGATCGAGACACCAGGCTGGGAACCCGACAGAGCACTGGCAAGCATTCGGGGAGTGCTTGTGGTGCTGGCAGGAAGAGCTGAGATACCTGGGTGCCTTGGCCCTTTCTCTGGCACTGCTCCTGAACTGGGCTGAGGAAAATAATCTCCAGACCAGTTCGGGATACTCGATATTCCATAGAATCTCGAGCACACGGAGCGGCTCATGAACGAGCGCCCGAAGCAGCCCGTCTTAGAGGCGGAACCTCTAGGACTGGGAACAGGATCGCAAACCGAGGGATAAAGTTCGGGCTGGTCAGTGACCAGGGCTAATTCAGGTGTTCAGGTAAGTATCACAATATTAGTTTTATTATGAAAACTTCATTTTACAACGAAGTACCTGTAAACATTATTGACTTGCAAATATCAGGCATTAAAATAAAAAAAAAAATGCTAATTATTTAATTTATATTTCATACAACCAACCTAATAAAAATTAAAACATTGGCAAACCTAAAGAATTACTTACTAATGCCAAGGAACCTATATTAATAGTAGGTGATTTTAATGCTCACAACCCAATGTGAGACTGGAATTGTATAGACTCAAGTAGAGCAGGAAGTAAAATAGAAGAATTCATAGATTCATATGACATGTGCAATATAAATGATAATGAAATCAGCACATATTTTTCAAAAACACATGGACATTTTCCTCAGTCGACTTGACTCTATAAACAACAAACATAGTAGACAGATTGGATTGGAATACAGTTGATGACTTACATACCAGTGATCATTTCCCAATATTAATTTCTTTTTTACTAAGTAATCCTGCCAACCATGTCCCTCAGTATAACATTTATAAAGCAGATTGGGAGCGATATGAATTTCACACTAGGAATATCCACCATTTGAATATTTAAAAGACTGTAATGAAACTAATAGATTTCATTACAAATGCTGCTGATAAAGCAAGGCCAAAATCAAAACCCATCCAACAAAACAAAAAGTTCCATGATGGTACGATAAGCTAACAGAATTAATAAGTATAAAACACTCAATAGGGAGACGATTAGATCATTTAAATAGAAAGTTCAGTAAAATAAATAAAAAATTACCAATTTTAGAAGGAACTTTACAAAAAATTATTGTATTATTACTAGAAATTGACATATTAAAACCTCTATACAACAAAATATCTGCAAAATTTAGAAAATAAGTAATTCAAGGAAGAATCATGTCATGGAGGAAATACATATCAGATCCTCTAATAATACTCCTTTACAAAAAAATGTGAGAAAAATTCAGGAAAATAAAGGGTACCCGTGTTAAACCACCTAGACATGCCATATTAAAAGATGGGAAAAGAATACTGGATCCAAAAGAAGTAAGTAATATAATAGGAGAAAACTTAGCAAATGTAAGTAGTGATAAAAATTTAGATGAACACTTCTGCACAGAAACAGTAGAAGATATATATTATAATAGAAAATTTAATATGTCAATTGGAATGTGCTCTCTCGAACAGCGATAAATCTGCTCCTGGAGGCGATAAAATTTGTTTTGAGATGATCTGCCACATAGCACCTTTAGCAAAGTCGTACTTATTACAGTTTTATAATCATTTATGGCTTCAAAATTTATTTCCACACAAATGGCGTAAAGCTATAATAATTCCTATTCCCAAACCCAGAAACGATCCCGGTAATGTAAATAATTACAGACCAATTTCTGTAACAAGCTGCTTATGGAAATTGTTAGAGAAAATGGTAAATGCTCGACTAACATGCACATTCGAGAACAAATTTCGACTCCCACTCAGTTCAGGTCACAGTGTAACAGATCTACATTAGATTCTGTCCCTAACTTAGAAGACCGTATATGTAGAGGTTTTAAACGAAAACAAATTTTTGTAGCTGTCTTTTTTGACATTGAAAAAGCATACGATACTACATGGAGGTATGCTATATTAAAAACTTTACAAAACAACAACATCCATGGACATTTACTTAGGTTTATCCAAAACTTTTTGACAAATCACAATTTTCAGGAGAGAATTGATGATGTTCTGTCTAGAACATTTCCACTTGAAAATAGTGTTCCACAGAGGGAAGCATCCTTAGTGGCATGCTGTTTACTTTAGCAATTAATGGTAGCAGTAATAATATACCTATTGGCATTAAAAGTAACCTGTATATATATGGATGATTTTGCCTTATATAGCATCTCAAGTAAAACATGCAGAACAAATCATTAATAAAAGTATAGTAAAAATAGATGAATGTGCCCTCATCTGTAGGCTTTAAATTTTCCATAGACAAAACTCAAGCAATCATGTTTTATAAAAAAAAAAATTGGAAAAAAAGTGAAGAAATAGATTTAAAAATCAGAAACCATAGTATACCAATTGGCCAAGCAGAAAAATTTTTGGGATTAATATTCAATACTCACTTGAACTGGAAAGCCCACATATGTAAAAGAGCATTAAACCTAATCTAAAAAACTATCTAACACTACTTGGGGGCTGATAGACATACCCTTACTGTTCTGTATAAAGCAACACTGTCTATCATTGATTATGGAAGCGAAGTATATGGCTCAGCATTGGACACAGCGCTGAAAATGTTAGACCCTGTTCACAATGAAGGCATTAGAATATACTCAGGAGCCTTCAGATCATCACCAAAGTCATCTTTACAAGTTGAATGTGGTGAACTACCGCTGTCTTTCCATAGAGAGCTAGTAACAATGAAAAGTACTCTTAAGAATTCAGACAAGTGATTCTCCAACAAAAAAGTTATCTGAATTAAGAGATGCATTTACCTATAACCGTCCATCACCTTTCCCAATTAGATCTAGGAGATTGTATGAGTTGTTGAGTATAAATGTACAAGTGCCTTTAATAGTAAAATCACCTCCTCCTTGGACAGTGAATAAAATGAGAATTTTTACACCAGAAATATTTATCCAAAGGTTATTCATATACACCAGAACACCATAGACAACATACAACAGAGCATATAAGCCAAAAAGGTCCACATTATGCAATATATACAGATGGATCTAAACCAGAGCACGGAGTGGGATATGCCGCAGTGTCCCAAGACAAAACTTATCAGTTTTCTGCTTCTAATAATGCTTCAATATTCACATCAGAATTGTGTGCAATTACACCAGCTATAAAAATGATTAAAGAAACATCATTCAATAATTTTGTGATTTTTAGTGACTTGAGAAGCATTATAGAAGCTATTCAGAGTTACAAATCAAAAGATAATATTGTACAACAAATGAAATTATTTCTCCATAAGTTATATAACAGTGGGGAAATTGTAGAAGTATGATGGTAGGGATCAAAGGAAATGAAGATGCAGACAAAGCAGCCAAAGAAGCAACCCACATGACAAGATCATATGTGAATACCTCTATTACTGATTATGTAACACACGTGAAGATGGGTATCATAAATAAATGGCAATATATATGGAATGAAGAATCTGAAAATAATAAATTAAAACAAAACCTAATGTTAAAAAATGGAGTTCATCATATCTGAGAGAGAGAGACACGCACAAGTAGTGTAGTTCTAACGCCTCAGAATAGGCCATATTCGTCTGACGCATGGACACTTAATGAGCAGCCCACATGGCCCAGCTCCCGAGTGCTCAGAATGCAAGGTGATAATAACGGTCAGATGTGTTATGTGAGTATCCAAAGTATGACCAACAGCGACTGTCAACTTTTGGAAGTAAATCAGTGGAAGAAATTTTGTCAATCTTTTATATTTTCAGTAGTTCCGATTTTGTTGTTCATGAGGAACTGTGGATTAATTAATAAAATATAAAAATAAGTAAATAATAAAAGCACGAAAACCCTTACAGCATTTGTTGAATAAAATTTTTTGTTTTGTTCATGAGACTTACCTGCCAGATATATATATAGCTGTATTCTCCGAAGTCCGACAGAATTTCAAATTTCATGGCACACGCAGTGGCTGGGCAGGTGGTTAGTACCCATTCCCGCCGCTGGGAGGCGGTATCAGGAACCATTCCCATTTTCTATTCAGATTTTCTCTGTCGCCGGACTGTCAACACCTGTTGTCAGTTCCTCCGCCATTTGGATTTTGAAATTTGTTGTCACTTAAGTATTTTGGTTGTTTTTGGTATTCAACTGGATCTGTGACTTGGCATACGCTCTTTGTGGACCGTTTTTGATTTTGCTTTTGACTTTTCTTATAATTAAGATGTCTTACCTCTAGCTATTGAGTCTGTAGCTTGGGTGAATGTAAGGTGAGGCTATCGAAGACTGATAGTTCCTCACTCTTTATGTATGATATGTAAGGGTGTTCAATGCTCTATGATAATCGGTAATGAATGTGTGGGATTGTCTGAGGTGAGTGGAAGAATATGAAGCCTATATGCTTAAATTGGAGCGTGATAGGCTGAAATCTTCCTCCTAGAGTGCATCCTTAGATGGACAGTCAGGGTTCTGAGGGGGCTTCCCACCGGTCTGGCGTCAATGCGTGCTCTTGAAACGGTGAATGGTCCTGATGTGTTACGCTAGTGCCCCAGGCTGCCAGGGATCGTGCTCCTGGCACGCATCCTGAAGGATTGCTTCTCATCCTGTTATTGGATTTTAATCCTCCGACACGTCCTCCCCGCCTCGGGGTTGGAGCTCTCGGTTGGACTCTCGCCCTCTTAAGAGAAGCTTAGAGGAGAGGACGCTTCCACGTCCTCTTCCTCTAGACGTTTGTGCTCTTCCCCGAAAGTTGCGTGGATATTCCTCTGCAGAAGAGAATAAGTGTTTTTCGAATGATGACGCTACTTGACGCTAAGGCGAGGGCTAGAACTTCTTCCCCTGTGGAAGGAAGTATACGTCTCTCGCCCCTTTCCTTCTCTCAGGTTCAGCCCTTCTCCCGAGAGAGTTGCTTCTCCAATGCGTAAGATTTTTTTGGGTTTGCAACGACAGCTGGATGCTCTCATGAACCTTTCAAGATTCGAATCTGCCTGTTAAGAGGTACAGACTTTCACCTTCGTCTCTGCTTCATCTTCCTCGTCTGCTAGATGTTTTGGGGCTTCGTCTGTCGTCTAGAGAGAGTGTTTAGTGGCTTTCTATTCGTCTTCCCGAGTTGAGGTGTTGGCCTTTTCTCTTGTCGCGCCAGGAGCGCGTCTTGCTCTTCGATGCGCTTCTCACGCTTCACGCACCTCACCTTGGCGCTCGGCGCGCGCCTAGCCATGACGCCAGCGCGCGCCACGCTGTGACTCTCTTCTAGTACTTGCCACGGAGCCTCTCGTGCGTCACGCCATGACGCTCGCGCTCGCTTTCGCCCGTATAGCTTCAAGTCTTGTGTTGACACCGCTCCAGTTGTTCATCATGTCGCACAACTACCCGCTTCAACATCTGATGTCCTTCTTAATTTAGCCAGTACTTGCTTGGCAGTACATATACTAAAATTGGAACTATACAGAGAAGATTAGCATGGCCCCTGCGCAAGGATGACACGCTAATCGTGAAGATTTCCACATTTTTTTATGTTTACTATACGTACTCTAGTTGGCGACTTCGTTCGCGGGAGTTCCGCGCCACGTGTCGGCGTGAATCGGAACTACTTTCACCACTCACTCAAGACCTGCCAGCTGCGGAAGAACATCTCTTTCGTCACAGCTTTTGTATGAAGAGAAACTTCTTTCGTCTTCTTCTTCCTCTGATTATCAGACTCTGGCTTTTTCTTAAGGATCTGTTTCCTGAGACTTTTCAACCTTCGGCTCCTCTCTCTCCACCTTCGCAGTTGTCTTTGTCTTAAGGAGAGCGTTTGACGAAAAAATCGGAAATCAAATTTTCTGGGATATTTTATATATGGCATCATACATATCTGACTATCTTCTCAGAAAGTTTTTTTAAAGTTCGCCACAGTTAGGAGTTATAAACAAAACAGTAACCCTATCATAGTCAAATTACATTTTTCGTATAATGTAATGATATTGTCAGTATATCGGTGGTAATTTCCTTTTAGCTATGAAATAATAATATCTAATGCGATCTATGGCAACCTGTGGACCTAGTACGCGCATCAGCTTAAAGACAGGAATGCCGCAGGGCAGTCAGTGGCAGTCAGTCAGTAGCAGCTCAGAGCTTGACTAAGTAAGACATACCGCTGCCCAACCTGAGCCGTGTTTTGACACTCGCTTCATTTAGCTTCATTTAGCGAAGTTATATTACTTTGCAGGTCTATTTTTTGGCTTTTCATTATGTCATAAAAACATCAAACTGTGTAACAGCAAGCAAATAAATACACAGAGAAGCAAAAAATATCGTTTTTCTCAAAACTAAAGTTATCGACATTCAAACTGCATCTCCTTCATAACGATTGCACCGATCTCAATGATACAAAAAGTAAACGAAAGCTAAATATTTGCCTAACAAAGGGGCTTCCATGGGAAGCAACACGAGACCCGCATTTTCAGAGAGAGTTTTTTCCCGAAGGAATGTCACTTCAAGAGAGGTAGCAAGTGACTCCTTTCATCTCCAGACTCCCTTTGCAACCAGGCTTCATTTTGCACAAGCCTGGAAAGAGTGAGGGGCAGACGTTTGGTCCCTCCTACTGTTAGAGAGAGGTTACTTGATTCCCTTCCTGTCTCCTCCTCCTTTGTTTTTTTGTTTCCCAACTGCCTTCCTGTCAAACAGAAAATTGTTTGACCTGCTCTAACAGATGTTCGAGCGGAGAGCAGTGGAACAGGTCTTGGACTCGGTGTTCCCGGGATTTTTACTACAGATTGTTTCTAGTCCCAAAACTTTCAGTAGGCTGGAGACCCGTCTTGGGCGTCAACAGGTCGAACAACTTGGTCCGAAGGAAAAGTTCAAGATGGAGACCTCGCAGTCAATACTAGGAGCCCTTCATCCCGGGGATTGGATGGTATCTTTGGATCTCCAAGATACTTATCTTCACGCCCCAATTCATCCACGTTCGATGAAGTATCTCAGGTTGTCTTGGGGACTAGACGTACCAGTTCAGGGCTCTCTGCTTTGGACTCTGCACAACGACCATACCACGTTGAAAACACCGCTTCGTCCGATCAGCGAAGTTAAGCAACGTTGGGTCTGGTCAGTACTTGGATGGGTGACCGCCTGGGAACACCAGAGATGCTGTTGGCGTCACATTTTGCTCCGAGGGTGTTTACGTCTCATGAAAAACGTTGCGATGCAGTTGCACCTGTCGCACGTCAGGATCTCACTCTACTTGGACGACTGGTTGATTGAGCGTCGACCGGCCAAGGTATCTGGAGGACCTTCAGTTGACTCTGCAACTCGTGAAGTCCCTGGGACTTCTGGTCTGTGGAGAAGTCGCAGCTGATCCCCTCACTGTCCATTGTGTCTGGGAATTCAGATGTATTCAGCGGCTTTTATAGCGTCTCCGTCGCAAGAACGGCAACTTCTATGTACGAAAAAGTCTCGGCCTTCTTGGAAAAGAAAACATGCTAGGTGAAGGAAGGAATGAGTCTGCTGGGGACCATTTCCTCGCTGGAGAAGTTTGTTTTCTGGGAGTCTGCATCTCAGGCCTCTTCAGTTCTTTTTGTTGGAGAACTGGCAAAGCAAGGAAGACTTGAAAGAGGAATTGAGAATTCTTCCTTATATAAAGAGATCTGTGGTGGTGGCTCGATCCAACGAAATTGCAGAAAGGATCTCCCTCAAGCTTCTGAACCCCAACCTAGTGTTGTTTTTCCGACGGGTCGTCAACAGGTTGGGGGCAACACTAGAGGGGAGAGGAAGTGTTAGGAACCTGGAGAGAGGAACAGGTGTCCTGGCACATCGACTTCAAAGATTTGGCGGCTATCTTTTAGCTCGCCAATTCTTCGAGGTCCAAGTTTGCAATCGTGTAGTTCTAGCAAACTCGGACAATACTACTTGTTCCCTGTTCAGCCTTGCAAGAGAGATTATTCTTTGAGCCTATGCTCGCAACATTTCGATTCTCACAAGTTTTGTTGCAGGGGTCGAAAATGTTCGAGCAGACCTGCTCTGTTGGCGCCATCAACTCCTGCCGAAGGAATGGACCCTTCATCAGGAGGTTTGCCAAGATTTTTGGAAATTTTGGGGTCGCCATCTTGTGGATATTTTCACGACCTCAAGAACAGCGAGGCTCCCTCTATAAAGCTCATCTGTACTCGACCCTGGGGCAGTTGCGATAGTTGCTCTTCCTGGGATTGACGGGAATAGATGTTTACGCCTTTTTCCCCGTTCTAAATTCTGGGAGAAGTCATACGCAAGTTCGCGGCCTCACAAGGGACGAGGATGACTCTCATCCCCACGTTTTGGCCTTGAACCACTGGTTCTCGGAGTTTCTCTTCTGGTTGGTAGGCGTTCGAGGACCCTTCCTATGAGAGCAGACCTGCTCATACAAACCCACTTCACGAGATATCTTTGAATCTCCCCGCTCTGAACCTGACTGCTTTCAGACTATCGAAACTTGGTCAGAGCGAAGGGGTTTTTCTGGCCAGGTGGCACGGGCCATCGCTAGAGCCAGAAGTTCTTCATCTAAAGGATATTTCTAGCGAAGTGAGCAACCTTCAAAGGTTGGTGTAGAAAGAAGGGCTTTTTCCTCTTCCTCTATCACTGTGAGCCAGGTTGCATGGATTTTCTCCTTTACTTAAGAGAAAAACTCGATATAGCAGTTCCGACTATCAAGTGTTATCGGAGCATGCTTTCGATTGTATTCAGACACAGAGGATTAGATTTGTCTGACAATAAGGACCTCCACGATCTTACGAGCTCTTTCAAGACGTCCAAGGTTCCTCAGCTAATTCCCCTGCTTGGAACTTGGACGTAATGCTCAAGTTTTTGATGTTTAGTCCTTTTGAGCCTCTCCACTCTGCATCTCTTAAGGATGTTACTCGAAAACGGCATTCCTGCGGCTCTGGCGGCGAAGAGAGTGAGAGTTCGAGGCCGTCATGTGGGCTTCAAGGAACACAATGCTGTCTATTCTTTAAGCCCTAAGTTCTTGGCTAAGAATGATAGGTCTTCTAACCCTTGGCCTAGACACTTTGAAATTAAAGGTTTAGCAGACCTTATTGGACAGGAACCTGAGGGAGTTCTATGTCCAGTTAGAGCTCTCAAGTACTACCTAAAAGAACACAGGACACTCGTGGTCCCTTGGATGTTTATGGTGTTCTGTGAGGCAACCAGTTAAACCTATGTCGAAGAATGCACTGGCATTCTTCATTAGGGACGTCATTAAGGACGTATACTCTAGTTGTGACGACTCCAACTTCAAGTTGTTGAGAGTTAACGCTCACGAGGTGAGGGCAGTTGCTACCTCCATGGCGTTCAAGAAAAATATGGTACTCAGTGACATTCTTAGTGCCACATTTTGGCGAAGTCAATTCGGTGTTTGCCTCACACTCTTGGCAAGATGTTTAGGTAGCATACGAAAATTGCTTTTCGCTGGGACCATACATTGCTGCTTCAGCAACCTTGGGGACAGGGGTAACTCTGATCCTATCCCTTTTTAATTGTGTTTTTATGGTTGTTGGGTCGACTACTGGAGGCAGTCTTCCCAATCCTTTGCAAACTAACGCTTTAGGTGTTGGTTAGGTGGTTAGTAATGCTCTTTTGTCCTCTTTGTATGGTCTATGATCTAGTCACATTGTGGTCACGCCCCGTTGACAGATCATCTAGAAGTCGCCAGCTATATAGGTCACTACCTCGCTGGGGTCTCTAGTAAAGCAGAAGCAGACTAGAGTGACAGTAACCACTCAGTCAGCTACGCTATCAGATAAGGAACCAAAATAATTTTACCAATAATTGGTTTTTTCCTATTTCTTGGCTGTCTCTACCCCCTCCAAAGGTGGTATTCAGCTATATATATATCTGGCAGGTAAGTCTCATGAACAAAATGATATTTTAATGATAAAATAAAGTTTGTTCATACTTACCTGGCAGATATATATATTCATATTGCCCTCCCTCCTCCCCTCAGGAGTCAGTGGCGTTAGAAAATCTGAATAGAAAATGGGAATGGTTCTGATACCGCCTCCCAGCGGCGGGAATGGGTACTAACCACCTGCCCGGCCACTGCGTGCAGCCGCGAGTTTTGAAATTCTGTCGGACTTCGGAGAATACAGCTATATATATATCTGCCAGGTAAGTATGAACAAACTTTATTTTATCATTAAAATATCATTTTTAAATATTACTTATTTTGAATTTTAAGATACCTTTTTAGCATGGAAGCGTGAGTAAATGTATTTATTGTGTGTATGTGTTACAGTGTGAGAACATTTGCCTATGTGCAGTTTTTAATTTAATTTTATTCATCATCATACTGAATGACCTATTGGGTCCCAGTGCTTGGCCTCAGGCCTGGACCTGGTATTTTATTCTAATCCTTTGGGCCAGCCCTATGAGAGCTGAAAGTCAGCTCACTGGTCTGGTTAAACTACTTTAATACTACTGCTACTTTATGAAACTATTCCTTGAGATGTAGTTTTACAGTCTGGTGCCGTAATTATAATAACACCCTTTTGAAAAAGTCATCATTATGGTAAATCTCTTAGCTTGTCTTAGTATCAAAGTGATATGTTGCGTTTGTTTGTGTGCAGTATACAACAAAACAGGTTTTCAAAAATATATTTACTCATTCTGTATTGAAAGAAATTAAATACTTTGCATTTGTAGTATGTGTGGATATTTTGTTTTGAAGTTCATTAAGGTTGACTGTAAACCAGATGGTTTTTATTATAGTTCAGGGTAGGAGGTATGTTTATATTTGAATACCAAACTATTTTAATTTCCAGCTGAAACTGACTCACATGAAGGGAAAAGGAAGGTGGAGTCTCTGTGGCCCATATTTCGCATCCACCATCAACGTTCCCGGTATATCTATGATCTCTTCTACCGTAGAAAAGCAATTAGTAGAGGTACGTCTGCTTTATTTTTAATCTGTAAATATCAGCTTTTGTGTCCTGCGAATACCACTTTTAGGTACAAGTGGAAAATTATTGACAATGTTTTCAGAGGATGAGAAACAAGATAGTTTCAGTATAGAGGACTGTACAGTGCATCTTGGTAAAATTGGAAATTGTTCCTACATAAATAGAGACCATCATTCATTATATAAGGATTTAGCTTGCAAACAGAAGCTGGAACAGCCGTTTAAGCTGACTGACAAGGTAGTTAACTCACAGCAGGTACAGGGAAGCCATGCCAAACTGTTGTGTGCAGACATCTCACCTTCGACTGTTCCCAGCTTTCTCCATTTATCTTGAAATAAAGCTGTTCTTTTTCCTAGTTTATTCCTTGTTTTTTGTTTTTTTTAGGGGTTTTTCTTCACTGAGTTAGGAGCCAAAACCATGAATCTTCTAACCTTCCTCCTCCATCCCAAGAAAAATTGGTAATATGCAGCAATCTTTATAAGGACAGACCTTGTAATGTTAATATGCAGCAGTCTTAATAAGGACAGACCTTGTAAAAGATTCCTCTCCTCGGTGGAGATAGACTCATATACCTTATATTGTCATGGCTTACATTCCTGGGTCGGGCCAGTCCTTGGACCAGACAGTTCGTATGCCAGAGTGGTCAAGAGATCGTCAGGGTGCTCTGACGAGTGTCCCCTCTCCTGTAAAGAGAGCATCATGGGGGGACCGAGAACTAGAGGGGCCTGAGGGTCCTATGCCCCAGGACTTGGACACCCCTGAGTTGCAGAGGCATTTCTTGTCGATCATTAAAATACAGGTACATCCCCATTTATTATGGTTCATTTTACGATAAATTGAGTTTCCAATGTGGTTAGTGGTTCTAAAGTTACAAAGTAATGCCAATACGACAGTACTGAAAATATTTTAAATTTTGCACCCGAAGGGCACAGGCAGCAGTGTATGATAGCGTCGTGAACTTCTTGGAGTTTTGTTTATGATACAGTAATTGATATTTTATGTTTATGGTACAGTAATTTATATTTCATTAAAGGATATGTATGTACAGTACTGAGAGAGAGAGAGAGAGAGAGAACAATCTGAGGCATGTTTACATTAAGCCTAATACAGTAACACAAACACACATTTACATTATTTTATAATTTATGCTACAGTATTCTTGTTTATATTTTTACTGCATTTTCTCATTTTTTTTAAGTTTTATAAACCAAGCTATAAATGCAATCAAG
The DNA here is from genome assembly GCF_040412425.1 of Macrobrachium rosenbergii. Taxonomy (NCBI): domain Eukaryota; kingdom Metazoa; phylum Arthropoda; class Malacostraca; order Decapoda; family Palaemonidae; genus Macrobrachium; species Macrobrachium rosenbergii. The sequence goes on along the minus strand of NC_089792.1, from coordinate 35,189,728 downwards.
TCCGTAGGGTATGTACTGTGCACACACTTAATTTCATGCCATCAGTGAACTTGGTACAGCCTGTTGGGTTTTGTCTTACATATGAAATATGGTTTTTAAATATTTTTATGGTGATTAGAGATGAAATATTCTCTTGTTTACTGTTGTGTGCTAATCATACTTAGAATAAACTAAACTTGTAATAAAAGCGGTACAGTATATCATGCACAGCAAAAAAAATTGTTACACTTACTTACATATGCACGCATTCATTCGAAGGCGTCGTGAACTTTCTTAATTTTATATTTGTGCTACAGTAATTCATATTTCATTAAAGGATATGTACTATACTGAGAAAGAGAGATAGAGAGAGTTTATGTTGGCAAACAAATGAATTGGTGGGAAACAGCTAGAGAGATAGAGAGAGTTTACGTTGGCAAACAAACGAATTGGTGGGAAACAGCTGTTTTGTGATTGTGAGGGATTTTACTTTTTAACCTAAAGTATGTTAGTTTACCTTTGTATACCTGTTTTACATTTATGTTCAAAAAATAATAATAATAATAATAATTCCATTACCTCGTTCATTTCTTTTAGCAACTAAAAAAGTATTTCTTAATTCTTTCAGTAGTGGGCTGAATCAGCTCATTCTGAGAATCACTTTTTCGCCACAGGCATGACGAATTTTTTTTTATACATATTACGATGATAATATATCGGTATAATAGTACTGTACAGTATAAATGGATTCTCTAAGTGAAATAACAATTTAATTACTGTTACCTTTATCTTAAATACAGCTGTAATAACCCATTTGACTTTTGCAAATAGATACTGTGAGTGTAACACCTGGGCTAGCCTAGGTCTATAGTTCACACATAGCCTACACATATTTATCACATGTATGGTAATACATATGATAGCAACTGTTAAGGAAGTTGCTGTATAAAAATACATTAATAGTCACAAAACCATGGTAGGCTGTGGATATAGTATAGGCTAGGCTACCATACATGTATAGATTTTACTGTATACCCTAGTGTAGGCTAGGCAAATTTCATTTTATGTTTTTTCAAGAAACGATGGGGTTTTTGTAACGTAACCCCATCGTAATGGGGGAAATAACTGTATGTCATTTTAATGATCTCGAGGAAGAGACTGTGGCCTGTCCTTCTGACTGCCCTGCCGACATCAAGTCACTTTGGGGACCCCAGAAGGAACCTGGGGCTCCGATTAGTCGGCCATGGTATATGCTTGCCAACGTGGTTTTAGACCAGGTGTTTCTGGGCAAGAGAATTCTCTTCAGTCCGGCCGGCCCAGTAAGACTTCCTCCACCTCAGGCTTGTCAGGGAAATATTATGTTCCATTGGAGAGAGTCCATTGCCAACCAAACAGGTTAACCCAGACTTGACACGTCTTTGTCCTGGGATTTCACTGGACCGTCTCTGTGCAGAGGGAGTCTCTCTCTCTCACAGTTGGAGACGGTGGCACTGGAATTGACTGCCATGGCAGCATTCCAGACAATCTGTTGGTTGGATTTTTGGTCCCTCACAGTGGCAGGATCGCTTCCTCTTTAGGGGTTTGTACATCAGAGGAGGGTGTATCATTCAAGAGACCGATGCTGTCTGGAGGTAGGACTGTCACCTACCCCACCCACCAGACAGCAAAAACTGCAGCCCAACCCTCAGGTCAGGCTGGCCCATCCTCTTCAGGTCAGAGAAGGTCCTAGACTTACTGCCCCATGTAGAGGTACCCATTTTTCTTCCCCAGTAGTGAAAGGTACACAGCCTTGCCCCTTTTAGCCCCTCCTGTCCTAGGAAGGGGAACAAGGGTAAGAAGAAGGGAGGAGAACACCAGGGGCAGCTTTCGTACCCTCTCTGCCAATGGTGAGGGGGTAGCTGTCGAGCCTTGGGACAACTTGGCAGCTACATGGAGCGGAGACCTGTCCTTCAGGAGGGGTATCTACTACCCTGTGAGTTTCTGCCACCCCTCACTCTCAAATCCGGTCTGATTCCAGACATATGTTCTTGGCTCACAGAAGGATCTCGCCCACTTAGACAAGGTGAATGCAATAGTCCGGAAAGGCATAGTGGAAGTCATGAAAGACCAGTCTCCAGGGTTTTGCAGTTGTCTGTTCCTGGTGGAGAAGGCAATAGGCAGTTGGAGGCTAGTCATTAACCTCTCTCCATTGAACCGGTTCATTCGCCAGACCTGGTGCAAGATGGTGATTGTATGCTCAGATCTCAGTTTCATTAGAGGGGGCCCAACCTCATGCTTTTGGTGGATTTAAAGGATTGGGGGGGGACGGTGTTCCAATTTAAGACACTTTGTTTCAGGCTCTCAGCCCCCCCCTTGGTGTTCATGCGGGCGTTCACACTGATTTCAACTTGGGCCCATTCCCACAGGATATGTCTTTTTAGGTACCTGGATGATTGGTTGGTCCTGTTGAGCCCATTGCCACGGTTGCTTTGGGACAGAGATCGCCTTCTGTAGTTTTGTCACAACCTGGGGTTAGTAATCAACTTCAAGAAATCGAATCTCATGCCCAGACAGAGGGTAAAGTGCCTAGGCGTGCTGGTAGATATGGCAGCAGTGAGAGTTTTCCTTCAGATTCTTACATCAGCAAGTTAAGGAGGTAGTGCAGAAGTTCCTGTCTTGACAAGGACATCCTGCTTTGGCAGTGTCAGGTTATTCTTGTTACCTGTTGTCCTTAGAGAAGCTGGTCCTTCATGGGCTTCTTCAACTCTACTCCCTTCAGTGGAGTTAAAGGAGTTTTGGTCTATGGTGAGGGACCCTCCTTTCACTCTGTTCCTCTGTTGGAGGAAATAGGAGAGACTTAAATTGATGATCAGTCAACAGGAACCTCCTAATAGGAGTGGCTCCCCCCCTTCCCAAGAATGCATCAACCGAGTGATGGGATGCACACCTGGAAGAGTTGTTGGTTTCAGGTGCATGGGAGTTAAAATTGCAACAAGCATCTCCACATCAATTTCCTGAAACTAAAAGCCTTATTCCCGGCTCTGCAGGAGTTACAGGATCGAGTGATGGGGCACTCCATGGTGTTGATGATCAGCAACACCTAAGGGTGATCATTACAGTATATGTCAACAAGCAAGGGGGACTGGTGTACTTCCAGCTTCACAGGTTAGCAGTGTAGGTGCTTTTTGAGGGCAAAAGCGCACTTCTTAGAGCTTACTCATGTAATTTCGGGTACATTCCGGGTTCTCAGGACACAGTTGTGGACAGGCTCAGCAGCCAGAGTCAGGTGATAGGGACAGCACTTTTTACACCAAAGGCATTGCGGAGAGAGACTTTGAGCTTTAGGAGGCTCCAAATTTTCAACCTGGTACAAAAGAAAGCTCCTGGTATTCTGTTCCATTGTGCCAGAACTGTTGAGAACAAAAAAAATGACGCCTTCAGCACCCACAGGATAATCTAGTAGCATATGCTTTTCCTCCATTTTGCCTGATTTGTCATGTGACCAACAGGGGGGTGATTACCCAGAATCTCATTTTGACTCTGGTGGCCCCCAAGTGGCCACATGCCGAGTTGTATCTGGACCTGCTAGCTCCATTATCTGAGGTTCCAAGAGAGATTCCCCTGTGGCACAACCTTCTGTGTCTGTGTCAGCAGCACATTGAGAGGTATCACCAGGCAGTAGAAATGCTGGCATTTCACTCCTGAGACTACCCAGTGGCTCTTGTGAGCAAGAGGATTTTTGTTGCAGAGTGAAGATGTCTGGATACCAGATGTGAAAATCCTCAGCAGATGTGTACCAGGGGAAATGGGCTGTCTTCTTTAGTTTACATTGTCATCAGAAGATGTCTCTCCAGTCAGAGCAACTCTTCAGCAGGTAGCGGACTTTCTGTCTTTCTTCACTGAGAGAAGCCTCTCATAGTCTCTGCCAGTTAGGCTACAGGTTTGCCCATGGCCAAGTTCTTAGATTTAACCTCTTAACCCTTTTCATATCTGTATAGTTATCACATTCACTGAGGGTACATGAGCCAACAATGTGTCTGGGAAATATTGATATATAAAACAATGAAAAACAATAAGTTTTTGAAAAAAATAATTACTTTTAAAATTCAGCAAAAATAGAAATTTTATGCCAAGAAAACGTTCATTTTGCTGTCCTTTTTTTAAATGTTTATATTTTTATGGTGGAATAGTCAATAAATAAGAGTCCCAGCCCTCTAAAACAAAAAATGTGAGTTATTTGATTAAAAAAAAAAATTTCTTTACTTATTTTTATATTTTCGTTCAGTAAGCTCAAAAACTATGAAAGTCAGACGAATGAATTATTTTTTATGAGAAAGCCAATAAAATTCCCTAAATATTGACATATAAAACAATGGAAAACGAATAAGTCCAGTTGGTGAAAAAATTGATAGAAAAGATGGTGAGAAACAGAGTGCTCTCTTGGCCTATGGTGAGAATTATCGCTAGAAAATATTTTTTTGAAGAGCCCTATCTCGGTTATTTTTCATAGAAATTACTTTGTAATATACGAAAAAAAGTAGAGAAAAGTTGAAGAATAAAGGAAAGTCAAGAAAAATGGCTTTAGTATGATAGGCAACAGTTTCATTTTGACGTTATAAATTGATCGAAACGAAAAACCGTTGTCAAGTTACCGTTGTCAACATTATTCTTCGTAGCTCAAAAACTATAACAGTTAGGCGAATGAATTATTTTTTATGAGAAAGCCAATAAAATTCCCTAAATATTGACATATAAAACAATGGAAAAACGAATAAGTCCAGTTGGTGAAAAAATTGATAGAAAAGAGGGTGAGAAACAGAGCGCTCTGCCGGCCTATGGTGAGAATTATCGCTAGAAAAATATTTTTTTGAAGAGCCCTATCTCGGTTATTTTTCATAGAAATTACTTTGTAAATATACGAAAAAGTAGAGGAAAAGTTGAAGAATAAAGGAAAGTCAAGAAAAAATGGCTTCAGTAGCGGCAACAGTTTCATTTTGACATAAATTGATCGAAAACGAAAAAAAAGTTACCGTTGTCAACATTATTGATCGTAGCTCAAAAACTATAACAGTTAGGCGAATGAATTATTTTTTATGAGAAAGCCTGGAAGAAAATTTCTAAATATCGACATATAAAACAATGAAAAACGAATAAGTCCAGTTGGTGAAAAATTGATAGAAAAGTGGGTAAGAAACAGAGCCGCTGCCAGGCTTTATTGGTGAGAATTATCGCTAGAAATTTTTTTTTGAAGAGCCCTACCTCGGATTTTTTTTTCATAGAAATTACTTTGTAAATATACAAAATGTAGAGGAAAGGTTGAGGAATAAAGTGAGAGTCAAGAACAATGGCTTTGGTAACAGCAGCAGTTTCATTTTGACGTTATAAGCTGTTCGAAAAAAAAAAAATGTTACTGTTGTCAACATTATCGTTAAGTAGCTCAAAAGCTATAACAGTTAGGTGAATGAATTATTTTTATGAGAAAGCCAACAAAATTCTCTAAATATCGATATATATGATAATGAAAAATGAGATTCAGAGCCCTGCCTAAAATCCAGACGTCTCTTATGTGATGCACTAGCGCGTTTCCGCTAGTTTTACTGTAAAAACTTTGCGTAAAGCATGTTGGAAACTGTTCTCGATTGGCGTGGCTGTATGTAAACAGCCACACGTGTTTACCCAACCTCGCGCGCATGGTCTCTGACAGAAGTGTGGCCTGCCAGGCCTGCGTGGGTGCGATCAGCTGATGTCATTGTGAGAATTTTACTACACCATGGATTTTGCGTATGCACAGTAGAGGAACTAAAAAATTTACAGAAAATAGAGGATACTAAACAGAGTGTTTCCAATAATGTAATCCTACATTTTATATAAAAAAAATGTAAGATACGAGAGAAACGTGGGTAGGATCAGCTGATTTCATTGTGAGAAATTTACTATGCCAGGATTTTGCATGCGCAGTATACGGACTGCTTGCCTGGCGTATCGATGCCTGAGTTACGGTCCAAGGTATGCTTTAGCCTATGGAAACCACCAACTGTCGAAGATAAAAAAAATTTACCCTACCAGACGTAGAAACCGCTGGAAAAATGTCGGTAAATTTTACGTAAAATTACGTCAGTCAGAAAAGAAGGGGTTAGGGGTTGTTGCGTAATATTACGTCAATTGGACAGGAATGGGTTAAGCGTCACCCACGTAATAATACGTTTACCATGATCTACTTGGTACCATCTTCAATGGGATATTACGTTCAAGACTTTAAATGCATGTGTCAAGCCATCAGTCCCGTAATAACACGTTTACATGTATAGAAAGCGTAGGAACATCATTTGGTAACACTCTCAGCACATGTAAGCTGTAAATGGAAATTTATTTGCTGCCTGGCAACGTTTTTCTGGTGGTCGCTTGATGCTAGAAAGCTGGTTTGCTTTCAGTACGCTTCGGGCATTTATCGAGACAGGTTGACTTTTTGCTTTTTTCACAATGAGTGTCCTAAAGAGGAGGCATATTTCTTCAGATGAGATCAATCAAATACTAGATGAAGAGTCTGATACTGATGACCTATTTGATGATGAGAGCTCTAGTTCGGAATCTTCCAGTGATGAGGATATGGAAGGAACGAACTTTTCTTCCGATAGTGGGAGTGAAGATGACTTGTCATTGCCGAGTGACTGGACGACAAGAGGGAGAGAGAGAGCTTTTGTTGCTGATCCCGGCATGAAATTTACGGTTGAGGATAAAGAGAACCCATTAGAATATATTGAGAAATACTTTGATGATGAAATCATTGATTACCTTGTGAAAGAAACAAGCAGATTTGCAAAACAGTTTCTGGATGAGAATGTAGAACATTTGTCACCACAATCACGAGTACATAGGTGGTTTGACACTTGTGCAAGTGAAATGAGTGTCTTTATAGGTCCACTTATTTTACAGGGCATTGATTCTAAGTGTGATAATAGTGCATGTATGTATAACATTTTTCATTCAGTATTATGTAGTATTTTGAAATAAAATAATAGTGGTATTAATTTTTTATTCCATCATTTAATTAATATTCCTACACTTAACTACAAGTATTATCATCAGTGAGATGACCGCTAACTACAAAAAAAGCTTGACGGTACATTGGCAGTGAGGTCGTCCAGGGGGGGACGCTTAACAGGTTAAGGGAGTTTATCTCTCTTCCTCATGGGAGATCTCCATGCTCCTGAGAAACTTGAGACAGTATTGCCCACCCAGGGAACTCAGACCTCCTGAGTGATACATGAATCTTGTTTTGAGGAGCCTAATTCCCTCCCCGTGCGAGCCACTGAGAGGGTCGTCAGAATGGGATCTGACTTTGAAGATTGTTTTCTTGCTTGCTCTGGCTTTGGAGAAGAGAGTAGGCGAGCTTCATTGCCTTTCTTTTGATGTTAAGCACTTGAGTGGATGGGGATCAGTTATACTCAAGTTTGTTCCGTAATTCATGTCGAAGACTCAGAATCTATTGGTCCCTGATGTCAGATTCTAGTCCTTTTCAATCCCCTCCCTAGAAGACTTTGTTGGTAGTGATCAGGAGGAGATGCTACTGTGTACAGTTAGGATGCTGTGGTACTGTCTTAAGAGAACTTGACATCTCAGGCCTGAGTATCGACACCTCTTCATTAGTACTGGCTCAACCAAGAAAGAGGTGTCCGAGAACACGATCCCTTTCTGGCTGCGTGAGACAATCAAACAGGCATACTCATCTCATCATCTGCCAAGAAAGACTTGGTTATGGTCCAGATGAGAGCTCACGAGGTTAGGGGCATGGCCTCGTCCCTGGCACTCTGGAAAAACCTGTCGGTTAAGCAGGCATTACAGGCAAGGGTGTGGTCGCATCAGACAACATTTACCTCATTCTACCTTCAGGACATTGTCCACAAGTCCTTGGACATGTTTTCCATGTTTTCCAACCGACTGGTTGGTTCTACCCACATGAGAACACCTTCCTGGTCTGGAAGAGCAGAGGAAAGATTCCCATACCTTTAGCCAGTTGAACATATGGGATGTTACAACTGTTAGACTTCTAGGGATAAAGTAATGAGTTTGCTTTCATTACCCTGTTGAAGGGTTAAAGAACCAATAAGCATCAGAGACAGTAAAACTAGTTATTAAAACCATGTTTGTTTCCTCGTCAAGAGAGAGAGGGGACATGCATACAATCAATCTACAAAAAAGAAAGATGATGGGCAGGATACATCTTTCTTGTAACTCACTTGCAATCCTCATCCGTCCAGCATGTACCAGCTTGCTACCTGACACTGCCCTGTGGTGGCTGACTAACAATTTGTTTAATTAACCCAGCTCCTGTAAGGGGACAAGTACCATCTTGTCTAAGGTATCCGGTAAGCAAGAGGGTGTGCGAGTTACTGGTCTCCTCGCCTTTCTCTCAAAGGGCAGAGAGTCAGGTAGCAAGCAGGTGCATGCTGGATGGACGAGGATCGCAGGTGAGTTGCATGAAAGATGTATCCTGTCCTTCATCTTTTTTTTTTGTAGATTGATTGTATGCATGTCCCTCTCTCTCTTGACAAGGAGAGAGAGGGATAGACAATGAAAAAAAACTCGGTTTTAATAGCTAGTTTTATTGTCTGATGCATACTGGTTCTTTCAACCTTCAATAAGGTAATAAAGGCAAACTCATTACTTTATACCCAAAAGTCTAGTAGTTGTAACATCCCATATGTTCAGTTGGCTAGTGGTGTGGGAATCCTTCTCCACTCTTCTAGACCAGGAAGGTGTTCTCATGTGGGTAGAACCAAACAATCGGTTTTGGAGAGTACCCAGACTCCTCCCACCAATGGGCGAGCCTCCTATGTAGAGAACAAAGGTTCGTATTTATATAGGAACAAATAGCAAATTTTTAAAGTAATTTGTATTTTTCCTAACAAACAAACCTGAAGTTCTTTTCATTACAGCCCACCTCAGCCACCGTTATTTAAAAAATTCAGATTTGTACGTTAGGAAGAATATAAATTACTTTACAAATTTGCTATACTGTATATAGAGGGGCAGTTTTGCTGGAGGGGAGTCCATTAAGTTGAGTAGCTCAGTCAACAGTATGGTAATTGGAGATAGTTGGCTACAGCTTTGTTCTTTCAGCCAGGGAAGGTAACAAAAGGTCAGTCCTGGCAGCAGAAGAGACTATAGAGTGGGAAAAAGGTGAGAAAGCCTCACTAAAATAATTTAGATAAACTACGTAGGAACTAGGTATGAGTTACATCTTAAGTAATTGCTCTCTGTAATCCTCCACTCATTGACAAGGGGTAGAATAAGATGTGTTGTGATTGTTATGAAATTAAATATTCCTTTCAGCTTTATTGCTTCAGTGAATAAGCTTAAGAGGAAAAAATTGGATGTATATTGAGTAAGAACAGTTTGGTACAGTATTGATTTTGTACAAATATATTAAGTCTTGTAGCGAACTATGTGCTGGCATGGGAAAAGTATATCTGGTGCAGGTGCATTTATGTTGACGGAGATTTTCACAGTTTGATACTGTACAGTGGGTATCTGATGCATTCATTTGTGCCTTCTGATCATGGCCAAAGTACATGGAGACAGCGTGACAGATTGGTGGAAGCGTTGTGATCCTTCAAACATTGAACCGGTGTCGTCACACTTCCAGGGAGGGGTTATTAAGTGAGTGCGTGCGTGTGTGCACTCTCTAATGGTATATTATATGTGAGAGGAACATACAGTGGCTGTTGACTTTGATTTGCGGCTGAGTGTGATTAGCTCTTTGTGCAGTGTTAGTGAATAAGAACAGCCACTGTGAGAGCATTTGTGTGCGGCCATAGGAAGTGGGTAAGATAACTGATTAACACTTATAACTTTTCAGACATTATATGGAATACCCATTTTTGTGTCGCAGTGAAACTCCTCCATTTCTCCATTATGCATTTTCCCGTTCTGTTCACCATTATGCATTCTTTTGTTTTAGATGTCTTTTTCATACACCATTTTAGGGTTTTAATATATATTATATATTTCTTTTCACAGGAAGTCTGGTTCTTCCTGTGAGGACGAATATTTTGGAAGTGGTGTTCTTTTAACATACTCTATGACATTTATTTTGGTCTAGAATAATTATGACCATCTTATTTTTGTTTGGTGACCAGGGTGTTGGTTACTAGTATTGGTTGGTCAAGAATCATTAATTCGATGGATTGTGAGTCTGAATTTCCTCTAGTCGTGATTTCCATTTATATGGGGTGTGAGTCACTCCATTTCATGACCGAAGCTTTTGCTGAAATACTTTTGTTAAATTTGCAAATAAAGTCTAGTTTTGTATCTCGCGTTTTATTGCAGTAGGACTTTGTTTGAGGATAGATTCAGTGAGAGGAGTCGACAAGAGAGAAAGAATGTGCTGACCCAGTGCCGGTCATTGCTACCAGGAGGGTCTTAGGGATGTAAGATGATATGATGCTGTTCTTAAATCAGATGTAGTAAGAGATTATGACCCTAATTGATCTTGTGTAGGGCCATAACAATACAACGTAAACATGTAAACACCATACAAGCCAAAAAGAATGCTCCTCTGATACAAAGTATTGTAGTATTGAAAAACAATAGAACACAACTTGCTGAGAATCACTATAAATTCAGAATTGCTCAGGAGGAGGAAAGGCCACTCAGAAAAAGGGGGAAATTTATCAAAATAAAAATTGCATGAAAATGTAATGAATGCATATTTAAATGAAAGGTGAATAGTGAAGGCTTGATGGTATATATGATGTAGCAGCTTTTTGGGGTTCTCTCATTTTTCTAGGATACCAAGGTCATCTCTCTTAAACATCTATCTGGTGACCCCCTTGATCTGGAGCATGAGGGTCTATAAGGAAATGTTTGTAGTTTTATGAACATTGTGTTAGTATCAGTCACATTACTCGAATACTGTAAATACACATGATTCCTGTATATCCCAAGGTTCTGCCAAATTTAGTAGTTTTATTTGAAAGAACAAGATCTTGCAAATACTACTGAAGTATACTCTGTTCTGTATTGTGTTCTGTAGTTTATAGATATTTTTCATTGCAATGATAAGGTTAAGATGATACAGTATTTCATTTTTCACATATTCCAGAGTTGTATGATTACTGCCTGAAGGAGAAAATTGCTGATCAAAACCTGATTGCAAAATGGCGTAAACAGGGCTATGAAAACCTATGTTGCTTGCGTTGCATACAAACACGAGACACAAATTTTGGTACTAATTGTGTATGTCGTGTTCCAAAAGGAAAATTAGAAGAGGTGAGGCATGTTTTCTATTATTTTGATATAGTATTCTGACAGCAGAATGAATTTTGAATAACTGAAACTAAATAGTCACTAATTCATATAAGCAAATCTCCTATCACCTGCATTTTCAGTGTCATCTGTTGTTGTAGTCTCTTGTTAGGAGTTTATTGGGGTTAACATCAGTTTTGATTGATGTATCTTGGTTGGTAAAATTTTCATGAGTCTTGGTTTATTCCTACTCAAATACAAACCTGTATTCTTTGCTGGAACAGCCCATTAAATTTTACTGACAAGTAGGGCAAAGCTCCGCCCACCTGTTGGTCTACACTTAGCTTCGCTTCCAGCTGCCGTCATGCCAAGACTCTCTGTCCTACTTTTGCTGTTTGTTTTACTAATAGAGAATCTTGTCGAGTGTTTTCCTTAATCTTCTTTTTTGCATGTTAGTTGGTTTGTCTTTGATATGTAATATAATAATAATAATGAGCCAAACCCATCAATCATCTCGGCCATCTACCTCCCTCCCAATGAAACCCTACCTGGTAGGTGCTGTCCAGGTAAGGTTCCTTCCTTCAGTGGCAGTGGATCCTCATACTCTTTGCTCACCGTGCAGGAAGTACATATGTGATAAGAATAATCCATGGTCAGAGGACTGTGTCTGGCATTCTGAACAGTGGGTGAAGTTGGCCATGAAGAGGAAAAGAGAGAAGTACCCCCGGTGTCATAGGATTGTGATACTCCTCCGGTGACATCAAATCTTGTCTTCGGTACTTTTCTTACCCCATTGAAACTTCCTTCCACTGTTACAACTCCTAGGGAGGAGTTTCCCTCTTGCCAACTCCCACAAAACGCTCGGTGGAGAGCCTTCAAGGGAGGGAGGATGTTCATTCCAGCATTTCTCTTGAGGCCTCATTTCACTCTTAAGGATAATTTTCCTCCAGTGGACATTCTCTCTGGTATGGTAGGAATAACTGGGACCCTCTTCTTCTCTTTTCAGGCCTGATGTGGCATCTGGGTTTGCCTAGGCAGGATATTTATAGGAAAATTAGAATTTTTATCTGTGAAAGGTAGAAGTAAAGTGCTATTGATGCTAACGGACTATGTAAAGTAATTCACAAAGTACATGCTTTAAAGCGGGAATGCTTGGTAATATTACAAGGTTGTTGTAGGCATAATTTCTCAAGACAATTACAATATCGTCTTGAAAGGCAAGCTTTACTGGTAATGGGCATGATTGTTGTGTGGAATGCTCAAAGCTCCAGTGATTGTTTGATGAACATTGGATTCTCTGTATTATATAGTGATTAACTAGAGGCTTGATTAGAAATACTTATTTTAAAGCTGGGCAGTTAGGGTAACTCCTTAAAATCTTAGGCTCTACAAAGGGAATACTGTACTATTTTAGTGTTGCTGTGCATTATTCATAGTATTTTGTTGTGCACTACTCTTTTTACGAAAGGGTTTCAGACATTTAAAAGAATAATGTCAAAGATTAAATTTATAGTACAATCTGACAAGTTAGGAGGTAAGACTGAAGTATCTTTGCTGTTCTTATTTCAAAGAAATTATCCTTTAGGCTAGCAAAAGTATGATGGCCATCATAAATTAAATGGTAGGGGAATGATTGATTGTGTTCTCTGGTAGGCTAGTTCCTGGTTAGGTAGGGATTGGTTCTGTGAAGTATTGCTGCAGGAATTAATTTTAACCTGTGATGACTGTAAATTTTGTAAATACATACGCTACCCTACGTATGAAAGAGTTACATTTCGAATGACTGTTGATATCTTGATTTGTTCATATGATATAAAACCAATACGGTACTGTATGTTTTTTCATCCTGAAACACACTACTGTACACTGTATATACAGTGCTGCATTTTATAGAGTACTTTATTAATACGAATGATACATAAAACCTTAATAAATTGTGATGATAACACAGTTCAGTACAGTTGTCTTTCTTACCTTTGTAACTGGTAGCGTAGGGTTGAGGTGATAGCTGAGAGGAGGAGAGGTGGTGTGGAATTACTGGGGCAGTGGGTCATTAACATCAATGTCTTCTTAGGCATCACTTTCGTCTTCATATGAGGAGGAAGCATTCAACGGAGGTGGGGGAGGTTCTTCAGGTTGAAGGCACTGGTTTGAATAATTGATCTAAGGAAGTTTGCATTGTTTTTCTTTTCTTTTCATCGCATACAATACGATAACACTGCATAGCATCATTGATGCTTGTTGGTACTTTTGGGTCTTGATTCTCAAAAATAGTTAAAGCTTTTTCTGTAAGAGAAAACCATCGACCATCAATTTCATTTGAAATTTCATTAAAAGAAGTAGTTCTTCTTCTGTTCTTTGCATTTCATCTATTTCCATTAAGTGTTCATTTTTTAATTCCTCTGAATGAGACTCAAACGGCTCTTCAAAGTCCTCTTCCCCAAAGTCAAGCTGTAGTTTTTCACTTATGTCAATGAGACTGTTAACGATTCCCTTCACCTCCTCTTCCTGATTAAATCCTCTAAAGTCATTGAAAAACTGTGGGCGCAGTGCCTTCCATGCTCCATTCATGTTGATGTCACTTATTTCATGCCATGCAGCATCAATATTCTTGATGCAATTATAAATGTTTTATCTCTTCCGAGTCACGTAAGGTCACACCAGGGTCATTCACTTCCTTCAGTGATTGCCTGTAAGTACAGCGAGTGTAATATTTCTTGAAATTGGCTGTTACGCCTTGATCCATCGGTTGATTGAGTAAAGTTGTGTTGGTGATAAAAAGACAATTTTTGCATCCGGATGGAAATTGTCTATGGGTGGTGGTGCCCAGGGGCATTATCCAAAATTAAGAGAATCTTGAAAGGAATCCCATTCTCTCAGCAGTACAACTTGACTTCGGGAGCAAAGTGATGGAAAAACCAGTCTTCAAATATAGCGAGAGTCACCCAGGCTTTGTTTTTGGCCATCCAGATTATGGGTAGAGAGCTTTTTGTGATGTTTTTATACACTAAGAGCAGTTTTAGCTTGAAGTCTCTCGATGCGTTGCCACCCAGCAGTAAGGTTAGCGTATCCTTCTCTGCCTTATATCCTGGCATCGTCTTCTCTTCGTGGCCAATGTATGTTTAATCTGGCATTTTCATATATGTAACTTACCAAGTAATTACATAGCTATACTTTCTACTTGATCAGCACTTAAAAATTTGAGGTTCAAGGTAGCCATACAGTTGTTTTAAGTTTAGGTAACGACCCCGCCCTCTTTCAGGGAACAATAGATACAACAAAACAGAGAAAATCTCTTCTTTTCTGCCGACATTCAACACAACATCGAATGTTTTGGTGGTTAGGTTTGAAGTTTTCTTCATCCTTTTCCAAGGAACTGGTCAAGTATTGTTGATTTTGGTAGCTTTTCAACTTTAGTCATACAATTTGTGCTAAGTGTAGAGGACAAGAGTGCTCAAAAGATCTTACATGCACTGAATGTGTTGGATGGGATAAGAAAAAGTGGAAAGTTTTTAAATATCATATGGATAAATTAGATACGGATAGGAAGAGGGAGGCTGCTGTTAGAGTCATGAGAAGGGCTGTGAGTTTAGAACCTCTCTCTAACATTCAAGTCTTAGACCTTAATGTTCCTCCTCCTGCCTGTGTATTATCCCCTATCCTTAGTCCTCCAAATATTTTTCCATCAACTCCTGTACCTGGCTCCCATGCTTCTGATCCCGATGCCCTAGTCAGCCTCGAGAGTAAATTTGATCTTTTAGTCAACACTGTATCAAAATTAGGCAAATCGCTTAAGGCCCTGATGGAAGAAGTTCACAGTTTTAAACAAGTGTCAGTGTCGTTGCCAGTGGAGGAGGTGGCTGTTCGTTCTGCTGATTCTCCTAGACAAAGGTCAATGTCACACTCCCCTGAACCTGGGAGTAGACATACCAGAGGTCCAAGGGAGGTCAGTGAGGTTTGCCCGTGGGCAGTCGCCCCTTCATCCTATTCTGTGGTGCATAGTTGTGACAGCTGTTGGAAAGGTGTCACTGTGAGTGCCCACCAGTTGTCATCGGATTCTGATCTCCAGTCCGGGGAATAGACATGGCGTTTTATGGGCGAGTCTTGTCCTTTGTTGGTTCCTAAGCGCTCTTCCAGCAAATGCTTATCTTCTGGGTGTCCACATGAGCGATTAGTGTATTTACCAGAGCGCCATTCAGTCTCCGAACTCCAGTCTCGGACTCCCAAACTCCCATCTCGGACTCCAGAGCCCGTCTCATTCTCCGGAGTGCCCGTCTCACAAGTACCCGCCGTCATCTGGGCGCCCAGCAGTAACAGAGCGTATGCTGCCAACTGAGCATTCGGAGCCAACCAAGCGGCCATAATCTACCCTAGTGTCAGAGAATTCGTCATTTTTACACATTAGGAACAGTTGGATGATGTGCTTGGCTTACTGCACTAGGCGCCAACCTCACTTAAGCATTCTTGAGGGGCGGCTTTGTCTCTAGTGTCTTCTGAAGAGGAAGAGGTTGTCCAGGAGCCACTCCTACTGCATATGCTTCGTTGACGAAGTATTTTTTAGTGTCTTTCCCCTCAAATTTCCAACCAGCTGCTCCGCCCGCCTCTACTCTTCTGATGAGGTATCAGACAGACTAGCTCTCACTTACCAAAGATGGTTCTCTCTTTCTCAGCTAGGAAGGCTCTCAAGGAAGTAGAGGATTGGTTGTCTGTTAAGAGAGAGCAAGGGAAGGCCACTTTTGATTTTCCTCCAGCAAGATTGACAGCTAGGAGATGTCTCTCTTATTCTACAGGAGAAGCTCCATCCTTGGGAGGCGATGCCTCTTCCCTAGGTGACTTCTCAAGATTAATTGACTCGTCAAGAAGTTCAGCTTTTTCTTCAGCAAAGGTATTCTTTGCCTCATCAGAATTCGACCACTTAGTGAAACACCTATTTAAGGTTCTCGAGGTGTTCAGTTTTCTAGACTGGACGATAGGAGCGCTAGCTAGAAAGATTGAAGAACATGATGTGCTAGCGATGGACTTGACTTCTGACTGGCTAGGTGTCTTATCCTGTGCAGGTAAGGCAATAAGGGATGGCTCTTCTGAACTGGCAGCTCTTTTTGCTGTTGGAGTCCTCAAGAAGAGGGAACTGTGATGCTCCTTCACCACAAAAGGAGTTACGTCCGTCCAGAAGTCTGCTCTTCTGTACTTCCCTTTGGACAGACATTTCTTGTCCCCGTAGTTGGCAGTTAAGGAGATTGCCACCAGCTTACAGAAGAACTCTACGCAAGATCTTCTAGCCCAGTCAGCAAAGTGTCCCAAGGAGCCTTTTGCTTCGGTTCCATCCAAGTCAGTATCTCCTCTACAGCAGCAGCCCTTTCGAGGAGGCAGACAGGGCTTCTCAAGACCCCGTTCCAAGACGGTTTTCAGCAAGGTCTGTCAAGAGGACTTCCAGCAAACCTTCTTCTAGAAAGTGACTTTCCCATGCTTCGTGCACCTGTAGGAGCCAGAATCACTCTCTTTTGGAAGAGGTGGAGTGCCAAAGGTGCAGAACCTTGGACAGTCAAGGTTTTAAAAGAGGTTTACGCAATATCCTTCAAAAAGTACCCTCCTCTCGTAACTTCGCCGATCACATTGACAGCATACTGGGAGGGCTCCGAGAGGTTTGTAGCTCTCATGGAGGAAGTGTCAGCTCTTCTAAGAAAGAAAGCCATAGACATAGTGGAGGATTGTTCTTTAAGAAGTTTTTACAACCGGCTGTTTGTTGTTCCCAAGTCATTGGGGGGAGGGGGACCTGTCCTTGGCGTAAGCACATTGAATTTCTACATTCAAAAAACAGAGTTCAAGGAGACAAATCAGTCAGTGTTATCCTCCATCCAGCAGGGGGACTGGATGATAACACTAGATATGCAAGATGTGTATTTCCACATTCCAGTCCATCTAGAGTCCAGGAAATCCCTGAGATTTGTTTCTGGGGCACAGTCTTCCAGTTACGAGTGCTTTGCTTTGGTCTTTCCACTGCTCCCCAGATATTCACGCAAGTCCTATCCTCTCTTGCGAAATAGCCTCACCTGATAGGTATAAACATTTGTCTATACCTGGGTGACTGGTTCCTCCGCTCCCCGTCACGGTTACAATGGAAGGGTCTACCAGGAACCCTTCTCCTTGCCAAAGAACTTTGACTTTTGATAAATAAGGAGAAATGTCAACTAGTCCCTACTCAGTAAAATTCTCTATTTAGGGATGAAGATCAACTCTGAGTTTTTGGGTTTTTCCCTCCTCCAAGAGGATAGAGTCCTTCCTGAGATCGGTTCAAGATCTCCTTTCTCTTCCAGTTTGCTCTATGAATATGTGAATCATGACCATGGCCGTGCGAGTCTCATTCAGAATTGGGGCTGCCCGAATTCGAGCGGTGGTCGCAGTTTCTCCTAGGGGAATGCAAAACAGAACGACAGAGAGGCAGCAACAACCTATGTACACGTGCATCAACAGCACGTCTGTGCAATGCCTATCAGATGCGTGTTTTTTACTTGATCATCTGGTAACGGCCAACGGACATTACCATACGAGCGAACAGGATTGTTCTACCAACTTTTATGTCTTTTTTAATGTAAATTGATGGTCTTTTTCATGATCGAGTGAATTCATTCTATCGTACCCATACAGCCATCATTGCAGGAATTGATGGTCTTTTTATTGTGGTCACCCAGAGACGTTGATATTTTTCAGGTAGAAAGAAATCTGTTTCATTGTTCGCAATCAAACATTGACTCTTGATTGTTCCTACACTGATATTGACCTTCTACTCCCTGAACCAAGGGAGTTATAGTTCGTCAGCACGGATTTCTTCGGATTTCTGATTTGTTTTCAACTACTTGGTGGTCTCATTTACAGTGAAGTTCTGTAGAACCATACCATCCTGTGCTTCTGAAACAGTAGTCAGTCAATTCTGATCGTGCCCAGGTAACCCCCCCCCCTCCGCTAGTGCCTCAGTTGACGGTGCAGTTGCACAGGTTTGCAGTAGTACACTCAGCACAGCAGTCTTCCAGACACACTCCAGGATGATGGATGTATGACAGATAGGTTTGGTTTCACATCCATGATTCAAGTCTTGAGCTTGCGACTTACCATTGTTTTGCCTGATTCACTGGAAAATCAACAATACCTCCAAACTAAGTTCCGACAACTTGTGTTTGGTTCCTACTCAGTCAAGAAGTGGTGTCTAGGAGCTCCATTTGTTTTAACTTGATGTAGTTATAATCCTCTCATGAGGAGGGGGGGGATGTAAGCAGTAGCTGCTGCTGCTGTAACTACCAGTTTATCCACAACCTGAGGAGAGTTTCTCCTCGGGTTATGGATAAACTGGTAATTATGTGGATCTTGAGACAGTTTCAGGAGTCTCAGTGTCCAAATAGGCACTCCTTTGATAGCAACGACACCAAGCTAGTGTGTAGTGCCATGGTTACACTGTCTTCCTCCAGAGACTTCATTCTTAGGAACGTTGACCAGGGCGGCAGTCTCCTAAACTTCATGTCTTGGGATGGAAGCACAGTTCTTTTTAGACTTCCAAGAGTCTCAAGATCCAAGATAGACACTCCTTGGTGTGATAGCAATGACAGCACTTTAGTGCCACAGTCAACCAAAGGTCCTAATGTCCTTTCGTCTGCTGTATTACAGTGCAAGTACACGAGCAGACAGAAGAACATTCAGTGCAGTGACCAACCATACATCCCAGGCAAGATGAATGTCTTTACAACATTTATTCGCTGAAGTCAGGAGATAAGGACAGTTGATCTTGGTACCTTGACTTCCACATTCATTCAACCTCTGAAGAAGCATGATCGTAGTCCTTTCTTGACTTACTGAAATTGTCACTGTTTTGGTCTGTCTTCCCGCTCCTTTGAATAAAGTAAAACATCTTTGGTACCCATTTACATCTGAAAGCTTATGCCCTTCGTCATTCTGCATGTTTCGAAAGTGTTCAGTGAGATGGATCATTCCACTTCCTTGGTCCTGTGGTGCCAATGACAGTATGAGTCTGTGTTGCCTTCAAACTGGCCGAGAAACGGTGACCAAATTGTTATTTCTCTGACTAGTGAGATGATCCGGTGAGCATACCCTGCAACTTCTTGGTGGACATCAGTGCATTTTGGACCAGATCTTTCGATGCCAGGGGCTTTGGTCTGTCCATTGCATTCAGTAAGAACCTGTCGGACGAGCACTAGGATGGAATGCAATCGTACAGATCACATTCATCTCCTTTTACCTCGGGACGTTGCCCTTAGGTCCTGGACTCCTTTTCCTTGGATCCTATGGTGGATGCTCAATAAGTCATTTAGTTCACCCTGCTCTTGAGGGACAGGTTGCATCTCGCCTAAGGTGTGCGGCACCTAGGAGAAGGTGTGTATGGGACTGGCCTCCTTTTCTCCTGTCTTCCTTCCTCTTCCAGTGGATAGAGGAACGGTGAGCAAGCCGTCACATGCTGTACTGGCGTGCATGCAGGTGATCTAGATGACTGAGTATCCTATCTATAACCTAACTATTTGGATTAGTAGATGCAAATCCTTCCTTCTCTCTAGCAGGGGGAGAAAGGGACTGACTATGAGGAAACCTGTTGGTTATTCTTAGTTTTATAGTCTCCAACAATGTGGGTTCATCCATACCTTTTTGAATCAAGGATATTACATTCCTTTAATTCGAAATGCCCAGAAAGCTAACAACACTACAGTAGTCAATTCTGATCGTGCAAGGTTTTATCCTGGTGCAATTGGAATTATTTTCTGGCTCCGTAAGTCTATGGATCAGGCCTACTCCTCAGTGCAACAACCTCGGTGTTTTCTTCTGCAATACTCTTCTTAGCAAGGATGAAAACTAATTCTTGAAGATGGAAAGGGGGGTCCTTGTCTTTGACAAGGTCTCCCCATTCCTTCCCACCCTCCCTCAGAGAGGCAAGAGGACGTAACCTAATGGTGAGACTTACTCCTCCCCATTCCTTCCCATCCTCTCTCGAAGAGAGAGAGAGAGAGATACTGTGTGCCTCAAAGCATCAACCGAAGGACATTCACATACACCTGAAGAGGTTAGGTAAGTTGGGTACTTAACCTAACTTATCCTAGCCTAACTAGTTCTAGTCTAACCTTACCAGACCTGCATTTCAGTATCCTGGAGCTACTTGTCTAATGGCATCAACCACAAGGTAGTTTCTTGCTGTACAATGGATTAGGTTGGGTTAGGTTTGGTTGGGTACTTAGCCTAGCTCAGCTAGTTCTAGGTTAACTCTACCAATCTTGCATTTCAGTTTCCTGGGACTTCTGGTTTAGTGGCATCAGCCAGAAGGTAGTTACCCATTCTTGAAGCGTCTGGGTTCGGTTAGGTTAGGTTGGGTACTTAACCTAACCTAGCCTAGTCTAAACTAAACCTAGCCTAGCCTAGCCCAACTTGACCTAATCCACACCTCAAGAACCTTGATCTTGGATCTCCAAACCTCAGGATTCGAGGATAGGCGTGCCGCAGTGTTGTTAAGGAATGGTACCGTGGTACTATAGTTACTTAGTCAACAAGAGGGAGGGCCGCTAGTGTCCTGCCATCTCTTCAATTGACGGTGCGGGTACACAGGTTTGCAGTAGTACACTCAGCACAGCAGTCAACCAGAAGCATTACATTGCTGGTGCAGGTGCTCGGATTTGCAGTAGCACGCTCGGCACAGTGGTCAACCAGACACACTCCAGGATGATGAATGTATGACAGACAAGTTCTGTTTCGCATCCATGATTCAAGACTTGTGCTTGCAACTCCCCGTTGTTTTGTATGACTCGCCAGGAGATCAACAATACCTCCAAACTAAGTTCCAACAACTTGTGTTTGGTTCCTACTCAGTCAAGAAACGGTACCTACAAGCTCCATTTCTTTTGATTTTATGTAGTTATAATCTTCTTGTGAGGAGTGGGAGATGTAAGCAGTAGCTGCTGCTGCTGTAATTACCAGTTTATCCACAATCCGGGGGAAGTATTATGTGGATCTTGAGACAGTTTCAGGAGTCTTTGATAGCAGCAACACCAAGGTACTGCCATGGTTCCACTATCCTCCTCCAGAGACTTTTCATTCCTAGGAAAGTTGACCAGGATGGCAGTCTCCTACACTTCCTTTCTTGGGACTTGAGCACAGTTCTTTGTAGACAGGAGTCTCAAGATCCAGAATAGATATTCCCCGGTGTGATAGCAACAACACCACGGTATAGTCCCAGTGTCCTTTCATCTGCTATATTGCAGTGGAAGTACACGAGCAGACAGAAAGAACATTCAGTGCAGTGACCAGCCATACGTCCCAAGTAAGATGGATGTCATTACAACATTTATTCGCTATAGTCAGGATATAAGGACAGTTGATCTTGACACCTTGACTTCCAGATTCGCTCAACCTCTAAAGAAGCTTGATCATGGTCCTTCATTGGTGATTGCTGAAGTTGGCGCTGTTCTGTTCTTCTTCTTGCACCTTTGAATAAAGTAAGACACATTTGGTACCCATTTACATTTGGAAGCTTACACAGTGTTCGGTGAGATGGTCCTGTGGTGCCAGTGACAGTATGACATCTATGTTGCCTCCATAAAGACTAGACTTCCAACCCAGTGCTAACGACTCATTTGTTACCTTCGAGTTGGCCAAGAAACGATGTCCAAATTGTCATTTCTCAGACTAGTGAGATGATCAGATAAGCTTACCCCGCAACTTCTTGGTGGACATCAGTGTGGATGGAATGTAATCATACAGATTATACTCATCTCCTTTTACTTAGGGATGTTGCCCATAGGTCCTTGGGCTCATTTTCCTTAGATCCTGTGGTGGATGCTCAGCAGGTCATTTAGTTCATCCAGCTCTTGAGGGACAGGTTGCATCTCGCCTAAGGTGTGCAGCTCCTAGCAGGTGTGTGTGGGACTGGCCTCCTTCCTTTCTCCTGTCTTCCTTCCTCTTCCACTGGGCAGAGGAACAGTGAACAAGCTGTCACATGCTGGACTGGTGTGCATGCAGGTGATCTAGATGACTGAGTATCCTTCCTTTTCTCTAGCAAGGTATAGTCTCCGACACGGGAGGTTCATCCAAACCTTTTTGAATCAAGGACATTACATTCCTCTGATTCGAAATACCCTGAAGTCTGATGATTGAACATCTCCCTTGTTCAGTGGATCAGAGGTATGGTTTCCTTCCTTTGCTCTTTCATGACCAGGAAGAGAGTACCCAGGTGAACCGAACTACCATCCAGTTCAGAGATTTACTCAGAATCCTCCCTCCAAAAGTAGGTCTCCCATATGTATTCGTGTAGGAACAAAATGACAAATTTTTAAAGGTAATTTGTATTTTTCCTAACATACAAACCTGAGGTCTTTACATTAAGAGCCCACCTCTTACCTCTCCTCATTCCCTTACCTGGGCCAAAAGGTAAACTGTGTAGAACTGAATGTATACTGACCGGGTGGGCTGTGCTTCCACCCCTACCTTTGGTAACTGTTACCATAACCAACCTTGCAAAAGTTTAATAGTCAGACTTCCAGCTCGCTGAAAGTTAATCCCATATGCAGCGACCTCAGGTTTGTATGTTAGGAAAAGTACAAATTACTTTTAAAAATTTTTTATTTTATTATATTTGATATTGTTTATGGATTATTACCCTTCTATCCATTAAACATTTAAGCATGTTAAGTGCCCATATTTACGACAGTTTTAGCACAGGAGAGGTTAAGGTATAAATGGTTTCAGTTCCCTGTTTTGTCCAAAAGTTTTAATTTTCAGAATAATAGACTATCCACCAAATGTAATCTTTGGTTCTTTTAATACCCCTTTGTTTTTCTAGCTGAAATGTCAGATTTCAAAGTGCTATTATATCTCCTTTGATGAGGCTAAGATGGTCTTTTAATCTACTATGTTTGTTTTTCTTCTTTCTTTGTAATATTACAGTACCCTGGACACTAATTTTGTCATGTTTTGTTACTTTTACATTGAAGTTGTCTATATTTGTTGTTACCACGTAGTTTCCAATTGGTTTTTGGTGGTGTATAAATTACATTTCTAATGTTGGAAATCTAGTTAATAGAAATTTTTCCACTTTAGTATTATCTTCTTGTTAGTTTCTAATACCAGAAATTTCTACCAATTTCCAGTCCCAAAAAGACAATCAAAATGACTGAAAGTCAGACCTTGTCAGAATTTTCTTTTTCATAGTTGATTTGGTTATTCATATGGCTTCAGTTTTTTACATGAAGTGTCACTGTTCAGATTTGAGTTTTGGAGAGCCGAGTTGAAGTGCGCATTCCTGCAATGTGGTTGTCATCTTTTGATGCATTTCATATACTGTATTCAGTAAATATTAATTAATTAAAATGTCTAGATATTTTCTGATGCCTATCAGTATTCATTGTCTGTCCCTAGAATCTCTGATTCAGACCCGTTGAAGAAAGGGCAGCAGTTTGTATTCCAGACATTAGAAATGAGTGTCACAGAAAACATTTTTTTGAATATGAACCACCAAGACTTAGTCTCCTACAAGAACCACAACCACCTTCATTCTTATATTTTTGATAGCTTGTGATCACCAAAGTACACTGTGAAGCTTAATGCATGGTCACACTGAGCCCCCAATTATCAGAAATCCTCTGAAGGTCCTCCCTCAATGTTGTTTTTGTTTCAGGGACCATAGCATAGTCTACCCTGCTTAAGCCACTTATGAGTTGAGAAGGATAAACTAAACCTTTGTTTCGCATGCCATAAGCCAGCCCATTTATGTAGCAGATTGCATGCACAGAGCAGTCCCCATGACATAATTGTGGTACTAGGCACCACACATTCCTTTGCTTGAAGACATTACCAAATGCCACGAGTATATAGAGTTGTCACAGCTCGTACTGCTGCTGATACAGTGCCAACACACTACAAGATCTACTAGTTGCAAAAAGGGCTTGTGCAGAGCCTCATATGATGCATACTATTTGCAACTTTTTGGCAATGATAGATGAGTTTGTACTTTCCTGAACAGTGGGTCTCGATGTACATTTTTTCACCTATGCATTGTTGGGAATTTTGAACTGCATCCAACCAACCAAGTGCAAATCAAGTTAGCCACATTTTTGGACAAAGAAGAGTTTCACCTTTAATAGGTTAAGGTTACATGTACTTTAGATGCATGCTTATTACCTAGCATGTAGATGCCTTTGTTCACACTCATATTGTGTAACCTTGCCTGGTAATTAAGGAGTACAGTCTGGATAGTCTTGATGGTTTTGTTGTAGTGATTGGTGCCATTTACCATAGCACATTTGTTGATTGGTATGAGGAATTGGATGAGGCCACTTTATTGTATAACATCACTGGTGCCATTATTTTTTGCCAAATGCCATATTGGGCCTATTGCAAACTGGGTAATTAGATCATACTGTCTAGTCTAAGTGTACAGAGCATTATTTGTTGACACACTTGTGCTTTGAATCCTTGGATGATATGTCATGTCACCCTCATGCACATACAGTCCCATTTGTTAGGCATTTTGAGCTCCTTGTTGACTCACCAATAACTGACATTTACACTGAAAAATTAATCGCAGATTCAAGAAATTGGAAGTTTTGAAAAAACGGTATGTAGATCTCTTTCCTTTGTCAGATGTGATAATCAAGGACATTTTACCCTTCTCACTGATCAACTCAAGACTAGTGTTAAGTTATAGTTGCAATTTTAAGTCAAAATGGGAATGCCCTCAAATTTCCAAACTCCTGGAAAGTTCTAAGAACTCCCCAAAGATTCCCAGCCCATTGGAATTCCTAGATGTATAGGCATTGCTTGTTGGATGCATGCCAAGTAAATCTTTCTGTCAATGTCCTCTTTGAAAGTCTACAAAACTTTGAGAACATATGACAGTATCTTTTCATCAGTCAATAGAAATCCTCGATTGTTGCATTTGGTAGGTCTATGGCCACTTCCCATCCCATAATGTTTGATGATAGTTTGGCAAAGTGTCATTTGTGGACTAATCTCGTTTCCAAATGATACTAAATTTAGTACTCTACACGCACTTAATGTTCGGTTTTAGAAAATATGATCTTGTCAGGAAAATTGATGTGGGTAAGAAATTAATTGTTTTGAAAATATGTATGGCTCTCATCAGCTGTCATCCTTGACATGCCCTTGCATTTGGCATATTGAGTTTCTACCAGATGTTGACAGAAGCTTGAGTTCCTGATTTACTTGCATGTCAGAACTCCAAGTTTTAATCCTCCTACATGGGTGAATTTTTTTACACCCCTCTTTGTTGCTGCTACATCTTGCCCTTTACAAGACATGTCCTTAGAAAGCAACATTCTCCAAGCTCAAGACTGCAGTGGGAGAAGCAAGAAATCATCTATGCTGCTAAAAGAATAGATTATGAAGCCCATGGGAAAACTTTAACTTTCATCAAACCCACTCTCTATCGGGTGCTTTGAAACTGTTTGTACTTGTATATTAAGATAAACTTCAGTGTAATATTGTATTTTAATAATTATATTAAAAATTAGGTTGAACCATCTACTAAGGAAATTTGAATTTTCCGGTACATACTGTAATTAGCCGAGTTAAACATACTATCGCTGCTTTTCCTTGAAATATTTAAGGTAACATAAAACATTTCTTCCACTATTTTGCTTTGCCGTCCAGAGTAATGTAATTGTCGATAATTAATACCATTCAATAATCAGTGAACATATTCTATTGTTGATGAATCTTCTTTGGAAGACACTTGAAAAATTAAGTATTTCCCCATTTGGAGTTTTTCTCTCTTCTTTTATTTTATTTGTTCATTTCAGCATATTTGTATTTAAGTGTAGTATTTCTGGACTCATTGTATCTTTACCCTTTTGTGGTTGTTGACACTCTTAACTGTAGTTGTTTGTAAAATGGAATCGTTGTTGATACTCTTAACCGTAGTTCTTTTTAAAATGGAATCGTTGTTGATACTCTTAACCGTAGTTCTTTGTAAAATGGAATCCTTTACTTCCTTCCATCAATTAGTCACCACTCAAACGCATGTAAATCTTGGTAGCCACTTACAGTACAGTGATTCTTTAAACATTTTTAGCTCCTTTTTGTATTCTCAACACTTTCTTTTCATAGATATTCTGGAGGTCACTCCTTATCAGGTTACCCTTTTGCTTCTATTTGATGAATCTTCTTTTGATTAGTGGAGTAATACTCTCTCACTCCAGTGGCTCTTGGGCCTTTTGGTGACCCATGGCTGTTTGCACAAGACCTCCCCACATTCCCCAGTTGTGTGCTGCATCTCCAGTTATTCTCAGGACCCTCCACTCCCATTTCTCTTAACACACTATCTTTCCATCTCATCTTCAGCCTCCCAACCAGTTTTCTCCGTTCTATTGATCCCTCCATAACCACTCTAGGCATTCTGCCCTCTTCCATTCTAACCATGTGTCCTGATAATGATGTTGTAAATTCTTAATTTGGTAGACCTTGTGATGTTGCTTCTCTATTCCCTATTCTCTCATTTCTGGATGTTAACCCTTAAACGCCGAGCCTCTATTTACAAAAACGTCTCCCGTATGCCGGCGGCGTTCGGTGAGTTAGTGCCGACGCGGAAAAGTTTTTTTCAAAAAATCACAGCACGCTTAGTTTTTAAGATTAAGAGTTCATTTTTGGCTCATTTTTTAGGCATTGCCTGAAGTTTAGTATGCAGCCATCAGAAATGGAAAAAATATCATTATCATATATAAATATTGAAATATATGACCGCAAAAAAAATTTTTCATATATAATTTTATACAAATCGCGCTGTGAGCAAAACGGTTAAAGCTAACGGGTTATTTTGATTTTGTTTGTATTGTACACTAAATTGCGATGATATTGGTATATAACAAATTGTAAAACGATCAAAGCAACAAAGAGAAAATATTATCACAAAATGATGCATGAATTAAACGCATTTCGGACGTAAAAAATGTTTTTTCAAAAATTCACCATAAATCGAAATATTGTGCTAGAGACTTCCCGTTTGTTGAAAAATGAAGCTAATTGATTGAATATTACTAGACTGTAAGTGTTTTAGCTTACAATTGCAAATATTACGACAACGTGACGAAAGAATTTCTGAGATGTTCGGCCAAGTTATCGCAAGAGACGTAAGGAAAATGTTTTTTCAAAAATTCACCATAAATCGAAATATTGTGCTAGAGACTTCCAATTTATTGCAAAATGAAGGTAAACGATTGAATATTACTAGAATGTAAGAGTTTTTTACAATTGCGTTTTTACCATTTCCGTCGAGTTAAAGTTATAATTGCGTTTTTACCATTTCATGAAATTGCACACATTTTCATATATAAAAGTTAAATGTAACGACTAATTGACAGAAGGTTGACAAAAGAATTTCTGAGATGTTCGCCGAGTTACACGACGCCGGACGTAAGGAAAAAGTTTTTTTTTTTCAGAAATTTTGCTAGAGACAGTTTATTGCAAAATGATTTATATTGAAAATATTTCAAAACTGATAAAAGCTACAACCATGAGTTATTTTCAGTTGTTGTATTTACATGAAAAATTTTTTCCATATATAAAATTTTTATACATAAAAATGACTAATATAAAATGGTGCAAACATTACGACAAAATGATTTAAAGAATTTCTGGCGCGGACGTAAGGAAAAAGTTTTTTCAAAAATTCACCATAAATCGAAATATTGTGTTAGAGACTTCCAATTGGTTGCAAAATGAAGGTAAATGATTTAATATTACTAGAATGTAAGATTTTTAGCTTACAATTGCGTTTTTTTACCATTTCGGTCGAGTCAAAGTTGACCAAAGGTTGAAATTTTGGCAGTTATCGTGGTTTATATGAAAATATTTCCAAACTGATATAAGCTACAACCATGGGTTGTATTTTGCTGTATTTTACATGAAATTGCGCACATTTTCATATATAAAATTTTATGTAACAGCTAATACAGAACAGTGCAAAAATTACGACAAAATGACGAAAGAATTTCTGAAATTTTCGGCAGAGTTACAGCGCGGGTGTAAGAAAAAAGTTTTTTTCAAAAATTCACCATAAATTGAAATATTGTGCTAGAGACTTCCAATTTGTTGCAAAATGAAGGTACATGATTGAATATTACTAGAATGTAAGAGTTTTAGCTTACAATTGCGTTTTTCGACCATTTCGGTCGAGTCAAAGTTGACCGAAGGTTGAAATTTTTTGTAGTCGACGTACGGTACGTCCACTTGGCACCCAACAGACAATTTTAGTCGACGTATGATACGTCCAGTAGGCGTTTAAGGGTTAACATACTTCCTAAATATTTAAAGTCCCTCACATTCTCGATATCTACCATATTTTGTTGTTCCTGTTGTTGTTGGTTGTTCATTTCAGTTTTACTTTCACTGATCTGTAGAGTCCCACTCTGGCAGCAATTTCTTTGAATGGTATATAAGGATGTTCTCTATTTTTTATCTCTGTAGCTAAGAATCAACATCATCTGCAAATGCAAGGACTTGTGCATTTGTGTTTCCAAAGATGACCCTACCCTCAACTTCTCAATACCCTGCATTATTTTCTTGAAAATTTCATTAAACAACATTGGAGATAAAAGCATCCCTGTCTCAAACCTGTTTTAATTTCAAACACTTTTTTTTTCCTTCTTACCTGGACACAACTCTTTACTATTCCAGTAGCATACATTTACTAAGTTTATAATTTTTCAAGGTATACAAAACCCCCTCATAATATTCCACATGATGTTCTATGGATGCAATTGTATGCTTTTTTTAAAGCCAACAGAAACCTGCCACATATCTCTTATACTCCCAGTGTTTTCCCATTGTCTCAATAAAAATCTGGTCAATTGTTGATCTTCCTTTTCTAAACCGACATTGATATTCGCCCAATGCTGTCTATGTGAGGTTCTAGTTGAACTTCTATAGTTTTGGCTAGTACCTTATAGTGGGTTGGTAAAAGTGTAATCCCTCTATAATTAGTAAAGTTTGTCTTATGTCCCTTTATATTTACCAGAATAATGTTGCCCGTTTCTCATGTTCTCTATTTAACAGCTCACAGAAATAGTTCTTCTATGTCTCCAGTATTTTGACCTCCTGTAGCATAATACTTCCATTGGCATCTTTCACTACTCTACTTCTTGCTTGGTATCCATTCTTTATTTTCCTGATACCTCTATAGCCTTCCCTTATCCTACGATTTGTTATGTTCCTGTCCATGTTATCCAGTTCTGTTTATTCTCGTTGCTGCCCTTCTTTTCTCCCTAAATTTCTCTCCTAGTGCCTGGGTATTCCTGGTCTGTAAGAATTCTATCCTTGTTCATTTCCTTTCCTCCGCCATTCTTCTGCAGTCCTCATCAAACCAATGTTTGTTACCTGTGCTCTCCATGTACTCATTGGTCTCCTCAGCTGCTTCTTCAACAATTTGTTCTGTCTCCACATTTTTCTTGGAGTCCTATTTCTTCATCTTCATTTGTTATTTATAAAACATCAAATCTGTTTCTAATTTCTATTTGATATTCCATCCTACATGCCTCATCTTTGAGGCTTATCAGTGTTAAATTTTCTCTCCCTGCATTCCTACTGTTCCTTTTTATTTTCAAATTGATCTTGACCCTGGCAATCACTAAGTTATGGTCTGAGTCACAGTCAGCTCCTCAGAAACTATGTACGTCCATCAGTGCACTTCTGAATTTTTGTTGTATGTGATCAGTTTGATTTCTTGTAATTCCATCAGGTAAATTCCATGTGTGCTTGTGAATTTCCTAGTGGGGAAATATTGTGCCTCGTGGGCACTGTCTTCCAATTGCTGGGGCCCAGTACATCTACTTCATGTCCAATCTTAGCATTAAAGTCACCCAATACTAATATTACATCATGCTTTGATATTTATTATACAACCTCATGGGCCTTTTCCTAAAAATCATCTTTCTCATCACCATCACTCTCTTCTGTTGGGGCATATGCTACTATTACTGAGAGTTTAAACCATTTGCTCTGTACTCTGATTTTTGCTAGTCTTTCACTTAATGGCACAAAGTTTTCCACTGCTCTGTACACTTTATCTGTCAGACAGAAGCCCAAGCCACCCCTGTAGATATCATCATCTCTGCCACTTTATAAGGTTGTATAACCATCTATCTTACAATCACCGTTTCCAGTCCATCTTGCCTCGTGCACAGCAGTTATATCTAACTGGTACTTCTTAACTTCATTGATGAGTGTTTGGGCATATCCTGCTCTATCTAGACTAAGCATGTTTCAGATGCCTTCTTTTAATGTTGTTTTCCATTTCAATACTCCATTTCTCGCATTTTCATCAACACAGGATCCGCCTGTATTAGGTCTGATGTAAGTTTCCGTAACAATATGCTTTTTACAAGGTAGGGACATTAACCCTGTGCTCAACCCTCCTCCCTTACCCAGGCTTGGGACCTGCATGGTAGATAATATTCCCATGACAGTTGTTCACAAACTGTTATTTTGTTGTGCTAGTTGTCATATCTTTTTGTATTAGTTGTGTTTGTTTATTTGTAAGTTGGAGTTTGGTATATGATTGGTGTAAGTTACCTTGTCTCTGCATCTTATATGGTTATTGCTTACTCATGAGCACTTTGCATTTTACATTTCTGACAGAGTTTAATATGAGAGCATATTTTTGTTTGAATGTTGAAATTAATTTGTTCAAGTGTGATATGGTAGCCAGAACTTAGGCAGTTTGAAATTTCTAAGTAGAAATCATGTTGGTTGGAAACAGTAAATGTATCAGAAAACTGCCCTGCATCCAATGCATTCATATTACAGATGGGAGACCGAGTGCCGTAGGCTAGGCTATGCCTAGCCCACCGCGAGCATACTGGGTAGGCACAAAATTTGTTGCTAATAATAAAACAATAAAAAACAAGCCTATCACAGTAAATCATGTTAAAGAAAACTAAATGAAATTTACCATAGATAAACAACGTTTATCTATGGTTATCTGTGGTAACACGTAAACAACGTTTACATGTTACCGCAACAGGCCACCAGGGCGGTGCTATGATTTTGTTTACATCCAGTCATTGCAAATGGCTGACAAGCTAACTGCCGATGTACCGTAAGCAATTTTTCATAAGTTTGTGGTAACAGACTGATAATTCAGCTTGTTTTCAATATTTTAAATATCAAACACAAAAAAACATTGTCAGTTAGCCTGTCAGCCATTTGCAATGAGTGGATGTAAACAAAATCATAGTGCCTCCCTGGTGGCCTGTCGCAGTAACACACAAACGTTTATTAATGGTAAATTTCATTAAGTTTCCTTTAATGGTGAATGTAAATTTACATACGATTTCATACTTTATTCCAGTATACTCAAACAATGTTGTATTTCTTGCACAGAATCATATATTTTTTCTAGAAAACCACTTTAAAATATCTTTCAATAAATGTATGATGAAATATGCGAGAGTGCGTCTTATACACTAGCAAATACAGCATTCATATCTTGTTTATTCTGTATTTGTATCTCACCTTTTACAACACCTACCTGTCACTTTTGACAAGCACACGTGTTTACAAGACACTATACATTCCCAGGGAAGTCAGTTCCTGGAACTTTTGTGTTTAGTTCTCAGTTCTAATTTCTGTAAGTTGAGGTCTCCAACTTAGCCCTTTCCTTTTACTAGATGCAGTTCAGTCTAGTTCATTATTTTGAGGTGTCAAATGAACATTTGAGGTGTTGAAATGAACATTGTCATAAGACAATATTATTATTAGTCCTTGATGGGAGGCCACCAATGCCCCTTAGATATAGAAACAACGCAGACAAGAATCATGACAGGAGAGCCATAAAAATTCCATTTGCTGTTCAGGGTTGGGAATCTGATACTGTTCAGCCTAGCAGCTTGACTAAAGATGAATGATTATAATCTAACTAGTGTCTTAACTGTAGTGGCCACTGTGCCACAATTAATTAAGGCTATATTTAATGCAATTTATACTCTTTGATGTTTGAGACTTTAAGAATTGAATAAACAGAACTGCATAAAAAAATTTTTACATAAAAGATAAACTATGAAAAATGTAAAATAATTTTTCCCAAAAAGTCAGCTTCTGACAAAAAAATTAGTACAAACATAGATGCTGTGAGTCCTCAAAGGCGTTACACTCTCATGGTCCCCCAGGGCTCCATAAGACAGACCAACCAATTGCAAAGAATTCTCTTATTATTGGTCTTGGCCAGAATAGTGCTTGTTGGAGCAGTGATAGAATATAAAGGACTCAGGACAGAAGGGCTCTATCTCCGTCGTACAAAGATTACTGAGGCTCTGCATCACCCTTGCACAGCCTGATTGGGCCATCTTCATTACATGCCAGGTCTGTGCAAGATAAAATGTCCACCCCAGTCCCATGCCTTTTCGTCAGGGTAAGTGGGTGGGTTTGAGGATTCACAGCGGCTACCAAAAATAGGTTTTTCCTACGTCAAAACCTGTTTTTTGATAGCGTAGCCGCTGTTCATCCACAAAGAAGCTTACAAAAGAAATTGACAGATTAATGTTTGGTCTGAGTTATAGTCACAGGTTATTAACCATTTTCTTTATTCCAGGTACCCATAGGGTTTGGCAATAAAGAACAGGAAAGCACACGAACCAATATATGAGTTATTCTTGTGGTTCGAAGGTGGCCTACCTAATTATGTTGCATCTTCCCCAGTAATATCTCAGCATGATCACCACTCTCGTGGCAATAGTGTTTCAGGAGTTTTTTATTCGGGGTAAAGTCTCAGGTTATCAACAGTTTTCTTTATTCTGGATTCCCATTCGGGTCTGGCAGTAAAGAACAGGAGACACACGAGCCTATAAATGTATTATCCATTGTGGTTCTACTGTGGCTTACCTAATTATGTTGGGTCTGGCTGCAGGATTATTGTGCCTTCACCAGTTCAGGAATAGTCTCAGATAACCACTCCATACGCTCAAAAACTTCTTTGAAGGAAAACATTTCCAAAGAAAGTTAACAATGAACTGTACTCACCTTTGGATGTCATGTGACTTCGGAAAGGAGCCAGGGTCTGCCTTTTTAACCCTTAAACGCCGAGCATCTATTTACAAAAACATCTCCTGTATAACTGTGGAGCATCACTATTTGATCGAAAAAATAATGATTCACAATAATATAATTGATAAATTGTATATTTTAAGACATAAAAATATACAAGAAAGGGGATAAAAAAAGGAGCGCGTCCTCTTCAGCCAACTTGGCTGAAGAGGGTAGCGCAAAAAAAAAGTATTTTTCAAAAATCACAGCATTATTAGTTTTTAAGATTAAGAAAAAAAGTTCAGTTTTTAAGATTAAGAGTTCATTTTTGGCTCCTTTTTTTGTCATTGCCTGAAGTTTAGTATGCAACCATCAGAAATGAAAAAATATCATTATCATATATAAATATTGGAATATATGACAGCAAAAAAAAAAAAAAACAATTGTATACAAATCGCTGTAAGCACAACGGTTAAAGCTAATGAGTTAATTTTTTTAGTTGTATTGTACACTAAATTGCGATGATTTTGGTATATAACAAATTGTAAAACGATCAAAGCAACACAGAGAAAATATTATCACAAAATGATGCATGAATTAGTAACGCGAGGACGTAAAAAAATGTTTTTTTCAAAAATTCACCATAAATCGAAATATTGTGCTAGAGACTTCCCGTTTGTTGAAAAATGAAGCTAATTGATTGAATATTACTAGACTGTAAGTGTTTTAGCTTACAATTTTAGTTTTTCGACCATTTTGGTCAAGTTAAAGTTGACCGAAAGTCTAATTTTTTTATTTATCGTGATTTATATGAAAATATTTCAAAACTGATAAAAGCTACAACCATGAGTTATTTTCTGTTGTATTGTACATGAAATTGTGCACATTTTCATATATAAAACTTTATGTAACGACTAATATAAAACGGTGCAAATATTACGACAACGAGACGAAAGAATTTCTGAGATGTTCGGCCAAGTTACCGCGCAGACGTAAGGAAAATGTTTTTTTTTAAAATTCACCATAAATCGAAATATTGTGCTAGAGACTTCCAATTTATTGCAAAATGAAGGTAAACGATTGAATATTACTAGAATGTAAGAGTTTTAGCTTACAATTGCGTTTTTTTACCATTTCGGTTGAGTTAAAGTTGACCGAAGGTTGAAATTTTGGCAGTTATCGTGATTTATGTGAAAATATTTCAAAACTGATAAAAGCTACAACCATGAGCTATCTTCTGTTGTGTTCTACATGAAATTGTGCACATTTTCATATATAAAAGTTTATGTAACGAATAATGTAAAACGATGCAAACATTACGACAACATGATGAAAGAATTTCTGAGATGTTCGCCGAGTTATCAGCAGCAGCGCAGACGTAAGGAAATTTTTTTTTTTTTTTCTTTTTTTTTTTTGTTTCAGAAATTCGTCGTAAATCGAAATATTGTGCTAGAGACTTCCAGTTTGTTGCAAAATGAAGGTACATGATTGAATATTACTAGAATGTAAGAGTTTTAGCTTATAATTGCATTTTTTTACCATTTCGGTCGAGTTAAAGTTGACCGAAGCTTGAAATTTTGGCAGTTATCGTGATTTATATGAAAATATTTCAAAACTGATAAAAGCTACAACCATGAGTTATTTTCTGTTGTATTGTACATGAAATTGCACACATTTCCATATATAAAACTTTATGTAACGACTAATATAAAACAGTGCAAACATTACGACAACGTGATTTAAAGAATTTCTGGCGTGGACGTAAGGAAAAGTTTTTTCAAAAATTCACCATAAATCGAAATATTGTGCTAGAGACTTCCAATTGGTTGCAAAATGAAGGTAAATGATTGAATATTACTAGAATGTAAGAGTTTTAGCTTACAATTGCGTTTTTTGACCATTTCGGTCGAGTCAAAGTTGACCAAAGGTTGAAATTTTGGCAGTTATCGTGATTTATATGAAAATATTTCAAAACTGATAAAAGCTATAACCATGAGTTATTTTCTGTTGTATTGTACATGAAATTGCACACATTTTCATATATAAAACTTTATGTAACAGCTAATATAGAACAGTGCAAAAATTACGACAAAATGACGAAAGAATTTCTGAAATTTTTGGCCGAGTTACCGAGCAGGCGTAAGAAAAAGTTTTTTTAAAAAATTCACCATAAATCGAAATATTGTGCTAGAGACTTCCAATTTGTTGCAAAATGAAGGTACATGATTGAATATTACTAGAATGTAAGAGTTTTAGCTTACAACGTTTTTCGACCATTTCGTCGAGTCAAATTTGACCGAAGGTTGAAATTTTTTGTAGTCGACGTACAGTACGTCCACTTGGCACCCAACAGACAATTTTAGTCGACGTATGATACATCCAGTAGGCGTTTAAGGGTTAATGAGGCCCACTAAAATTATTCTCATCCCATGTAGAGAGAGTGATGTAGGAAACATAGGACCGTCTGGGATGTATGCCATGGCATCAAGGTAAACCATAAGTACTTTGAACCAGACATAATATTTTATATGAAATGCTGAGTTCCTTTCAAAAAAGGGGATTTTCCCTTTAAAAAAGTCCACATTCTTGGCCAGGAATGATAGGCCAGGAGACAGCAGCAAGTGATAACTAGATGTATGAGTGTTGAAATGTTGTCCTTGTCTAAGAGAGCCCAGTATGCTAATCTGAGCTCCTGATGCCAAAGCAGTCAAGAAGACTGCCTTTTGCATCATATGAGTTGTATTTTTATTGGACTCATGAATTGAGGGGATGACATAAGTCTAAGAACCTTATTAAGGGACCAGGTAATGGGAAACTTTGCAGGAGCTGACCTTTGCAGTGTAAAAGACCGGAGAATGGAATTCACAATTTGTATATTAGAATGAAATCCGAACCATAAGGCAAGGGTTCCACCAATGCTGCCTTGTATGCCATGATTGTTGAAATAGCAAGGCGCTTAACCTCAAAAGATAATAAAATGTAAAACTGTTTTAACAGATTTCAACTGGGCTCTCAGTGTACGGGTAATCCAACACATTTCCCTTACGGACTGGTATGTTGGACAGGTGAAGTCTGTAGTTTAGCACTAGGTACCTAGCAATGTTAAGCAAATAATCTTCACAGTAGATTAGATTTAAAATTTTACATGAATGTCGCAGCTCAGAACGGACTACTTCCCCTCCATCTGTCTGGGATAGAACAATGGACGGCAATGGAATATATTCTTCTGCCTGTTGAAGAAATAAGGAACCACTGACCGTTTGGATAATCAGGGCTACTAGGCAAATGGTTCCGTTGAAAGCTAGTACTGTAGATTTTTCAAAGCTTTCAAAATCTGGGGCAAAGAAGGAAAAAGATATATTGGCCTCCCGTAGGAGTCCAACTCTTGCTATTACCTGAATATACAGGTTCAGAGACCATGCACTAGAAGTTGATGGTTCTCGCATGTGGTCCACTTCCGGATTGTGGAAGCATGTTAGCAATTACTGACTTTAGAGGGGCTTAGCATGAACCTAACAGTATGACTGCAATGCCTCATGGCATTGCAGTCATATTATCCAGGATGAACAAAATGTGAGTCCCCTGTAGAGGTTTCAATTTTCTGAGATGGAAAGACAGCCAATAGCCCCAGGAGGCTGGTATTTTGCTCCCCGAGCAGGTGACCATCTTCCCCCTAAGTGACAGTCCTCCCAATGGCCTCCCCAACCTGTCAAGGAGGTATCCATATGTATTATCACTCGTATGAACAGTGGAGTCAGGTCAGCCTGCTTGCCAGAGACCCCTTCCAGGTCCATGGACAGAGTATCATCCCAATCTCAGATGATGGCAATCACAAAGCCTTTTCCTGGCATGTGAGATCCAGGCTCTGTTAAATCCTACAGTCACAATCTCAGGATTAGATCTGCCTTGGACCCAAACTGTTACAGTCCCAGACTTCGTTCCAATTGTCATCTAGAAAAGCTGGGCTGTGCAAGGAATCTTCTAAGTTCTTTATTCTGGTTTGAGTGCTTTGGGAAGAGACAGCTGGCTGCAAAGAGTAGCCCAACGAAGTCCCAGCCTCAGAAAAAGTCTGCTGGATGTAAAGTGGAATTTGTTCTTATTAAGAAACTTTTGACTGGAGTCTGCTAACTACCACTCTAAGGTTTTGTCAACACTTCTCTGGTGGCTCCCTAGATTAGCCAGTTATCTAGGTAGGCCACCAGTTTAAATCCTTCATTCCTGAGCTCATTATATATAAACATTTATGCAAATAATGTTTGTTCATATTTGACAGGCCAAGGATCACCCTCTCGTTCAAAGGAATTCTTCTTGGGGACGCTGGAGAGGTGGCAAATAAAGCAGTTCCCTTTTAAAAAGGGGGGCCTGGGTTTTGGAAAAAAACTACTTTAGAGAGGGAGGGTGAGACCATCTCTACCCTAGCCCATAGCGAATTATACTGTGTTCCCCAAGGGGAAGGACTTCCACTGCATATTATGCTGTAGAAGACAACCCCAACCATGCAAATCCTATGGGTTCCACCTCTTCCCTTGTAATACGCAGTCCAGGAGTTGATTTTTCTTTCCCCTGGTAGGAGTGTCGTGTTTGCTTTGAAAAGGTTGCTGATGCAATTGTTGTCCTTCCTTCTGTTGTCATAGGGGTCCTTTAGTATGGACTGGATTCACACCAAGCTTTCTTAGGCTAAGGAAGAGGAAACTCTCAAGGGTATCATTTCCCAGATTCATTTTTTTCAAGAACAGTATGTATTATAGAATTCTGTTGTCGGGCTTATTCAGTGAGTTGTGCGACAACAGGCTCTTGAAAGAGTCCCAACAGTTAGGGGTGGAAAGCAATAGGGAGGTTACATTTGGGAGCAAAATGTTGGAGCCCACCAGTGCTTCCTTTCAGGCCTTAATGCAACACTCCAGAAAGTCAGAGTGCTCCCAATAGGGTCCATAGAAGTGTTTTGGCTACTACAATGAACATTGTTCTGGAAGACACTGGAAGGTCTTTAGTTAGGTGGAGCCTAGCATAAAATTCAGCCATGGCTGTCCAGAGATTTTTCTCATAAGGGTCTGAAACTGCTGGGTAGCCATGTCAAATGGGAACTTTTTCCTCTTCCTCATCCATTTGTTGCACTATTAGATACTGGAATGGTGGAGACAAATGGCTTTATTTCTTCCATAATCTCTTGTTTCCCAGTCATCACAAGTTTCTGAAATTCCATCCTCACATGACTGATTGTTTTAAAAGTGAAGAGACAGAAGGCTGATGCCTCCCAGAGAGGCTATTGGTTTTGTAAAATTATTGTTGTTCTGTATTTTCCATTAAAGTGGAGAAAAGTTGCTTGTGTGGCTTTCATTAATATTGTTGCTTCTATTTGGCTTTCATTGCTGTATTATTAGGCAGGATAACTGTCTCCTTCAATAGTTTCTGAATTCCCACTGAAGGAGACCAAGTGCTATTGAGTTTAGGGAAGAGCAGCTCTGTCCCAAAATTCTATATGCTCAACCTAAATGAGCTTTTTTCCACCTGGTGAAGGGATGCACATATAGGTGTCTCGCTAAGGGTTATCGGTATCATTCTCAGGGGCAGATATTGGAGCCTGTACTACATTCTGTGAAACTCAGAAATAAAAAATACAGCATACAAAAGAATCTTAATTTGTGTATACTGTATACAGTACTCGTGTATCATGCGATCATCAGAATTTCATCCAAAAACTTGATTTCTTAACATACAGTACATCATGTATAGTGTGAGATGTATTTTCAGTAGATTAAACTAGGCCAGGCTTTGTATGCCTGTCTCAGTTTCAGTAGGTACCATTGATAATGCATATTATATCTGAGTTAGCTTTTAACTAATAAATAGGCCTAGAAGCAAAAGTTCATTAGGCTAAATGCAATCTTCTTATGTTAAATCAGGCTTACCAGCCTTGTGACTTTTCTAAGAATTAATTACTATTTCTTATAATTAACAGCCACTTACTACTGCATGCAAGACACTGGCGTAAGCAACAGCAAGTACTGATGTAAACAGTCAAATCGAGAAACAGCCGTTTGCCAGTGTCAGTTACAGCAACTAACATGTTTATTAAGGGTTATGTTACAGTTGTTGACTAGTTAAAAATTTGCTAATTTTCAATGGTGATTGCCATAAATAAAGTAAAATAAATTATTCATCCTTCATGCAGTGGAGAGGAGAGTGTTATGAAGGTATGCCACTAAATTTATGGTTGTAGCTGTGGCTGAAGAAACTAATAATGTGCAGGCCACAAAATATTTTGGAAGAGGCAAAAGCAACATCAGATACTGGCAAAGTCACACTTTTACTTCACTTAATTTACTTCATTTATAAATAAAGTTACATTTTAAAACCCAGCTCTGATAATTTATGAAAAAAAAAAAGAATCTTCGAAATGCATTTCATTTAGCATCTAATGCTGTGATGATGTCGGTAAAATGCAGACAGCTGATTATTTTAAGAATAACATTATCAGAATGCAAATGGCACCTGATTGCTATGTTCATAAATTATAGTATGATAAGAATACAATAATGCATGAAATGCAAATGCACACAGTATGTGCAACAACAGTTTTATTAAAACGATCATTCATAATACAACTGTATTATTTGAATTTTGCCAGTGGATTGTCTTTCGGTGTAACAACCTAACTGGGGCCAATAGTCTCTCTCTAAAGAAACAAAGCAGCAGATTTTTAGGTTTTTGCTGATAATGAAAGCCAGAAAAGTTTCAAGCACTGGAAAACATTGAAAGGTGCCAGATCAGAATTCGACAGTGAACTTAAAAAGTGGTTCAAGCTCTGACGAACCGAAGGTGTAAGCATTTATGGGGAGCAGGCCAGAATTTCCATGGAGAACTAAACCTAACGAATGACAGTGATTATTCATAAGCTTTGTTCTACTTTTGATAACACAGCAATATATATGTGGGATGAGCTGCCATGACGTTGTTTATATAGGATTTTTTTAGGAGTGATTTCTGTCATTCAGGATTTTCTGTGGTTCAGCAGTGGCCTGGTCCCAAGGAAGCTGTTTAAAGAGGTCAGACTGTAATACATTAGACCTCATATTCACAGATGTTCCAGCTATTGTGAAGTCCAAGGTCTGCTATTATATAGGCATTTCCAATCACTGCTCCATTGAGATGGGCATATCCGTCAATCAGTATATTCCTAATTCCACCATGGGGACAATGGTCTGGCTGAAATCTAGAGCCAGTTTGGATTGCATTATTGAAGCATGTTAGGCACTTGATATTTCAAGATGCTGTATCAGATCCAGATCCCAAGATGCTAAATGAAATGCTGATGGCTCTTTATTTTAGTAAGGTATGTCCCTAGAAAGGTCATTAAATTCAGGACAAATGACCAGCCACATGGAGACAAAATCATTCACATGAAAATTACACCATTTTTTTTAGCACAGCTGCTGTCGTCCTCAAAGGTGTTACTCTTATGGTCCTAGAGGGGTGTCGTAAGATAGACCAACCAATTTCAAAGAATTCTCTTTTAGTTGGTCCTGGCCAATATAGTGCATGTTGACACTGATAGGTTATAGACTCAAGACAAGAGGGCTCTCGTTTTTTCTACAGCGACTGCCTAGGTTCTTCCTTGTCTTAACCTGCAGATGTGGCAACTGCGCATCACATGTCCACTATCTTGGCAACAACACGCTCTGCATCAGACCAACTGTCCATTATTTTTTTGGTCTTTGTTGTATTAGGATGCTCCTAGAATGGGTGTAGTATAAGCGCTCCAAGATGGTAGTGGTCATATGGAAGAACCAAACTATGAAGCAAGCTAAGTACATAGGGTTAAGTCCCAGTGAACATTTTTATTTTTAAAAGTTTTTTAACAGAGAACGTATTTCGCTGAATTTTGGGCTGGTGTCTCCTACAGGGCGAGAATTATGAGAATTGTTTGTTTTGTTTACGAGATATGCTAAGCTCCGTCTTTGCTAGCCAACAAAATGTTGTTCTTAAAGATCTTTGGTATATGACCTATCTTAGTAGTTAGGGATCCTAATAAGATCCATCTGGACTACTTAATAGATATGCTAGGCTACTTCCTTTTTGACCAACAGCAAGCATAACTATTCATATAGCTATGTAAAATCATATAATAGTTTTATGTAATAAACCGACTTTTGATCATGTTCAGCGTCCAAACCTTGGTGTTGAGTAAAACCAATTGGTCCATTACAAAACTTAATTACCAAACTGAGTAGTTTTTTGTGATAATGTTCCCTATTTAGCATTAATATTGGGGAACTTGAGTCAAATTATACAGTTTTCCTTCACGAACCTACTTTTAGCGGGTATTGTTCCGCCACTGGCAGTGTCAGTAAGTAAAGTTAGTGATGCCTTTTTTCCTACGTGACTACTAAATTTTTAGATTGTCATGTAATGGGCATTGAAACTGTACTTAATTCATATTCGGATTGTCATATAATGGGCATTGAAATTGTACTTAATTCATATTCACCTAGCTAATTTTAAAAATTTTTGAATTTTTTCTCTTGGCAAAATATTTCATGAAGTACTTTTGTATGTAGCCTGTAGCTTGACCCGCAGCCGGCAAGTAGCCTAGGCCCGATAAACAAATAAATTTGCAAATTAGATTTACAGTATAAAGTTAGATTTGGCCTAATGGAATGGCATAAAATTCAAGAATTAACTTTTAAGGCAAAAATTAATTAGTAATTATATATTTAATACATGACTACTGTCTTGTTCATACAGTGATTATAGATGGTTAGTACCAAGTAGTTTCTAATAAATACTTGTTCCTTATATCACTACAGGGTCACAGTTATGCAAGACCCACTTATTTATGTGTGCCGCAGCGAACTGCTCGGTCTGCTTTTTGCCAGTGGGTAAGGCCCTTACCATTTGCCATAAACATAGCCCTTGTAAGAATTAAAGGGAATATGGTGGGTTGTCAGACATGTATGAAATTTGTAACATGCTCCTGGCAACAAGTGTTAGAATGAAACAGCTCGCTTTAAGCTGTCTTGTAGATTTTCCTCTTACCAGACATGAAGTGGATATTGCCACTGAAACTGCCCTGCTGAACCCGGAAGGACCAGAGACAGCCATTGGCTGTACATGAGAGATAACTCAAAAGGAATCTGTCTCCCATGCTGTATCATCAGCTGCCATATACTGAAAGGGATCCTAATAGGATGCACCTAACCCCGTCTGAAAGTGTCCGTATCTTCAGAGGGGAATAGTGAGTCATCCAGGACTTCTGTTCTTTGGTTGTTGGGCAGTTGCAGTACGGCTGCCTGGGTATAATTAGTTTGTGCAGGCTCCCCTAATCGGGAAATGATGCTTGTTGCATTTGCTGACTTCTGCAAGGAAATTATGAACAGCATCAAGGATGTCCTTGCTACTGAAGTGTCAGTATATCAGAGATGTTATCCATGATTCCAAACAGGAATTCAGGTCAGTCCTGGACACTGAATTAAAAATAAGATGTAAGAAGTTCTCACCCTTTAAACAAAAGAATAAAGTGGCTGCAGAGACTGGGTTTAGAGCTCCAGCTCGTAGCAACGAGGCCGGTTCGGGCTACGAAACTTCAAATCAAAGGATAGTAGCAGCACCAGTAATTGCCCCTGATGATACTGATAATCCTTGCTGCGACGCCACAATGTGTATCTTCCCTCCTGATGGTAAAAACCTTATTAATGAAATGGAAACCATGACTGAAGTTCAACACATAAAATTTCGGGACAGGGTAGCGTTTCCCAATACTGAATGGTGCTTAGTCCCTCCTTCAGTAGGCGTTGAGAAACCGCCAAAGGAGATGGTTATCCTACCTAAGAATATAGCATTGAAAACCATAGAAGAGGACCTTTTATCAGATCAATGGAAAATGAAGTTTTATACCTACATATTTTAGATGAGACCCAATATGCTCACCGGGTAGCCCCAGCCTTCTGTCCCTTCACTTTTAAAACATATGAACATGTGATGGCAAATTTTCAGAAGTTTATGGTAACTGGGAAACAAGAGCCAGTGGCAGAATTAAAGCCATTTGTCCCTGTCATTCCGGTGTCTGATAACTCTACCAAGGAATGGACAACACTTGTCTTTCCTTTTGATAGGAAAAAGCTCCCTCTTGATGTGGCTACTCAGCAGTTTGGGACACCTATGAGAAAAATCTCAGAGGGGACAGCCTTGGCTGAATTTCATGCTAGGCTCCACCACCTCAATATACTAACCTTTACTAGTATGCTGGAAGTTTGTATTAGATGGCTTCCAGAATCCTCTAGAACCAGGTTTGCTGCTGTAGCCAAAACATTTATGTGAACCCTGTGGG
Organism: Macrobrachium rosenbergii; assembly: GCF_040412425.1. Classification (NCBI taxonomy): domain Eukaryota; kingdom Metazoa; phylum Arthropoda; class Malacostraca; order Decapoda; family Palaemonidae; genus Macrobrachium; species Macrobrachium rosenbergii. The sequence continues at coordinate 35,146,182 of NC_089792.1, read as the reverse complement.
GAGCACTTTATGATTTTCTAAAGTGTTGCATATAAAGGCTAGAATGGAAACATGGGCGGACTCCAATGTGTTACTCCTGGGAAAGTCACCCTTAAAAGATCCTTCCAACAACAACAGAAGAAGTAACAGTAGAGCAAAAGCATCCCTTTCAAAGCAGGCAAAGAAGTTCATACCGGGAAAAGGCAAGGTGGAGCCGAATATAAGTGGTATGGTCGGGAGTTGTCTTCTACAGCATCACATGTAATGGAAGTCCTCCCCGTGGGGACACAGTATTATCCTAAATTGGTTACAGTGGAAATGGTCTCATTACCCCCTCCCCCTTCAAAGGTTTTTTCAAATAACCAGACCCATCTTTGGAAGATTATGTGCAGAAGGCCCTTTTAAAAGGAGCCATAGAGTAACATAAACACTGTATGTTCATCACCAAGCATGCCTCTTCAGTGTCCCCAGATTCCTCCAAATGAAGAGTGATCCTTTGACTTATCAAAATTGAACAAACACATTGCTTGCCATGAGTTTCCGGATGACTACTGTCCCCCAAGTACAGCATGTTCAATCATTCCGCAAGGGACCTGGACCGTTTCTATAGGCCTGCAAGTCGCTTATTGACATGTCCCTGTTGCTGTTCCCTTCTGTCCCTTAGGGTTCCAGATAAGGAAAGGTAACATACAGATTCAAGGTCATGTCCCTTATGGTTAAACATTGCCCCAAGAATCTTTAAAAAATTAACAACAGTAGTTGTCCAGGAAATCAAAAAAGAAGGAATTCACCTGGTAGCCTACCTAGACGATTGGCTAGTCTGGGGGGCCTACCAGAGAATAGTGCTTATGAAGCCTACGACTAGTAGTCGACAGGCTCCAAGCAAAAGGCTTTCTAATATATTTGAAAAAATCCCACCTTACAGTTGTTTTTCCCCATCAGTACTGAAAAGAGAATAAGAAAGGAACTCAAAAGGGTTCTGGCACAGCCTAGCATTGCCAGACTGATATCAGTTGGAGTGTATAATGGGTCTGTTACAGTTCACATCTGGGGTAGACCAACCCTCAGACCGCAATTAAAAAATGTAAACAACTGACTGTAGCATGCCAGAAAAACGATTCTTGGTTGAATTCATCAGAGAAGTCAAAAGTTGGGGAAATACTCCGGCAGTGGACCTGGAAGGGGTTTCTGGCAAAACATGTCGCCCTGACTCCTCTGTCTGTGCATGTGACAATACACACAGATGCCTTCTTGGCAGGTTGGGGAGGCCATTGGGAGGATCATTAGGTAGCAGGGAAATGGTCGCCTACTCTTAGGAAATGTCAAATTTCTAAATGGTCGCCTACTCTTAGGAAATGTCATACATTTCTGGAGCTAATGGCTGTATTCCTGTCTCAGAAAACAGACCCTCTGTCAGGGAATAAAACAGCCTCAACCAAGTGAATGTTAGACAATCTCTACTTTCAATTAATTGCTAACATGCTTCCATATCCAGAAGCGGACCTGTTTGCCACCTGTAAGAACCATCAACTTCCAGTGTATGTGTCTGCAAACCTAGACAGTCAAGCAAGAGCAAGAGATGCATTCTTACAAGACTGGGAAAAATGAAGGACAATACACTTTTTCCTCCATTGTCCCAGATTTTGAAGGTTTTTTAACAAACTTCTAACTTTCAATGGAACCACTTACTTAATAGCCTCAAATTAGCCATACAGGCATTAGTTCCTATTGCTTCAACAACGGGCGAAGAACTCAATTCCGTTATTGTCTGCTGTTCTATCCCAGACAATAGGGAGGAAAGTTGTCTACATGTCCTTGCTGAGCTGAGACCTTCACATGTGGAATTTAAAATCTTGTCTGCTGTGAAAATTACCCACCCAACTTTGCTAGGTACCTAGTGCAGAAACTACAGACATCATCTCTTTGACAGTAATACAGTAGTCAGTATGGAAAATATGGTTTGATTATATCCTTGCTAGTGAGATCTCTGTGGAAGTACTACGTTTTCTTATACATCTTTTGAAAACAAGTGCCTTGCTGTTATAACAATTATAGCATTTTCAGAACCCTTACTTTATGGATTTGGAATTGGTTCTAACATAGAAATTGTTACTTCCCTTCTCCGGTCTTTTGCATTGCAATGACCTGCTCCTGCAAGGCTTCCCATTCCCAGGTCCCTGAATGAGGTGCTTAGGCTTCTGTCAACCCCTCAGTTCATTGAGCCTAATACAACTACAACATATGTGCTGCAAAAGGCAATCTTGACTCCTTTTGCATCAGGAGCTTTCTCATAATTAAACTGGGCTCTCTTAGACAGGGACAATGCTACATTACTCATACAGCTAACTGTCGTCTATTACTGTCTCCTGGCCCATCATTCCTGGCCAAGAATGAGAACCCTTTAAAGAGAAAATTTACTTTTCTGATAAAGGAACTCATAACTTACGTGCAGTTCAAGCACTTAAGGTTACCTAGAGTTCATGGCAAACATCCCAGGAGGTCCAATTTTCCTACACTCTAGCACAACAGACTACTCTATCTACATGGGCTGAGAATAGTTATGGAGCCCCTTAATAAAAAGGCAGACCCAACTCCTTTCCTAAGTCACATGACATTCGAAAGATAAGTATATCGTTAGTTTTCTTCGGAAATGTTTTCTTTTGAAGAAGTCTTTGAGTGTACAGGGTGGTCATAAGGAACAGTATTCCAAAAACATTGTTACCATGAGTTCAAACAAATTTAACTACATTGTGTATCAGTGGATGGTATAGTAAGTCCTGACCCCATAGGCGCTATGGCGGTAAACCAGGGGTCCTCTTGATGTGGTGGATATGCTAAGATATCGCTGGGAAAGGTGCAACAATACTGCAACAAAACTCAGCATATTTAGGTAAGTCACTTTAGAATTGCATTTTAATAATTGTAAGTTCGTGTTTAGCTTCATATTCTTTGTTGCCAAACCATATGCTTATCTGGAATAAAGAATGTGGTTTATGACTTGTGGCTTAACCTTGGACCCATAATTTTATCTGGGTTGTTGGGATTGAGTTTTAAGAGCTTAGCCATTTCGTCACCTGACAATTTCTTTTGTAAGCTCCTTTGAGGATGAACAGCGGCTACACTTTCGAAAAACAGGTTTTGACGTAGAAAAAACAGGTTTTGACGTAGGAAAAACATATTTTTGGTAGCCACTGTGAGTCCTGAAACCCACCCACTTTCCCTGACAAAAAGGCATGGGATTTGGGTGAATAATTTCCTGTATAGACCTGAAAAGAATAATGGATAGTTGGTCTGAGGCAGAGCGCATTGTTCTCACGACATTGGATGATATACGATGCACAGTTGCCACATCAGTAGGTTAAGACAAGGAAGAACCTAGGCAGCCGCTGCAGATAAGAGAAAGAGCCCTCGTCTTGAGTCCTATGCTCTATCGGTGTCAACATGCACTATACTGGCCAGGACCAACTAGAAGAGAATTCTTTGAAATTGGTTGGTCTATCCTATGGAACCCCTCTAGGTCCATAAGAGCAACTCCTTTGAGGACATTAATCTCATATGTAAAGACAGAGGGTTTGTAGGTTAGGAAAAATACAAATTACTCTTAAAAATTTTTCATTTTTGTTGGATCTCACCATGCTGTGAATAGAATTTATCATATAGCCGAGAGATATTACAATAATTCCTTAAAGAGGAAACTTGAAGGACTTACTCAGCCTCATCTGTGGTGGGCCAAATTGGCATCATCTATCTTTGGGTCAGGCTTATCCTCCATTCCTCCACTTCTAAAAGATGATGGTAGATTGGTAACTGGCCCTAAGGAAAAAGCTTTTGAAGTTGAGCAATCAGCTGGAGATGTCCCTCTCCCCAATACTTACAAAATTTGCATTTTGTTCCTGGGATGTTAAGAAAATTCTTGATAGCCGAGGTGAAGATCCTGAAGTTTCTTTCCTTTTGTTTTTTTAAAAATTTTCTAGTGTGTTGTCTCCCAAAATTAGTCAATTCTAAAGATTTTTATGTGGACATAGTATTTTTGTGGATGAGCACAAGCGTAGCAGTACAGTGCCTGTTCCAAAGAATGGCGTACCTGCAGACTGCAATAACTACAGGCCAATTTCTATTCTCCCTGTGCTCTCCCAAATTGCTGAAAATATAAATTTAAAGCCACCATGTATGTATGTGGAATCTAAAGGATTGTTTGCTGATAGTCAGTATGCATATCACAAGCAGTTAGGTACCTGCAATTCCCTTTTAGATTTGACATGCCATTTACAAGTGTTGGATGTTTTAGGTTTACTTCAAGATTTCCTTACAGGTAGGCAGCAGCAAGTTACTGTTGATGGGATCTTTGGCAAACAAAGTGTTCTTGGTCCACTGTAATTTTTAGTGTATACAAGTGATATGGTTTTTGGCATGGTAAACAAGGTTGTTTATTATGCTAATAATAATGCATCACTTGTGGGTGTTGTAAAGCCTCCTCTTATTAGAAATGAAGCTGCCCTTAGTCTCAGTCTGGACATGGAGCAGATTAGTGAATGGTGTAGTCGGTGGGGTATGAGGCTGAACTCCAGTAAAACAAAAACACTTGATTATCAGATCTTGTGCAGATTTTCCATCCCATCATCCCATCCAAGTGGATGGGACTGCTGAATAAGTCCAAAGCTATAACTTTTCTAGGTGTAACTTTTGACTCACATCTTACTTTTGAGAAACATCTTGAAAGTTTCAGCAGATGCTGCATGAAAGTTAGGTGTTGTGCGTAAGGCATCATATGTGTATACCAGTGATAAAATCAGTGTAACCTGATTTTGGTTATTTGTCCTTCCTTTATTAGAATACTGTTCTCTGGTATAGATTTCTGCTTCTGCCAGAGATTTATCTCTTAATAGAGTGGTTTGTGGTGGTAGGTTTCTGTTTCATAATATTAGCAGTTAAAAATTTTGACCATCGACGAATGGTCTCATTTGTCACTTTTACGTAAGTTGTATTTTAACAGATCTCAGTTGAACCCTGATCCCCTTTTCCTGCTGAGAGCAACCAGGTTTGCTGAATAGCAGCACCAACAATATACAGTAAATGTGCTTCACTGTAGAACTTATCAGTTCTAGAGGCCCGTTATCTCTCACGCCGCCAGACTGTGGAACGGTCTCCCTGATGATGTCATGTAATTGGAACTAGAAAAGTTCAAGTGAAGATGCAATGCATTACTACCCTAATACTATAGTATTCTCCTTGCATTTTAACCCTTAAACGCCTATTGGACGTATCATACGTCGACTAAAATTGTCTGTTGGGTGCTGAGTGGACGTACCGTACGTCGACTACAAAAAATTTCAACCTTTGGTCAACTTTGACTCGACCGAAATGGTCGAAAAATGCAATTGTAAGCTAAAACTCTTACATTCTAGTAATATTCAATCATGTACCTTCATTTTGCAACAAATTGGAAGTCTCTAGCACAATATTTCGATTTATGGTGAATTTTTGAAAAAACTTTTTCTTACGCACGGTGGTAACTCAGCCGAAAATTTCATAAATTCTTTCGTCATTTTGTCGTAATTTTTGCACTGTTCTATTTTAGCCGTTACATAAAGTTTTATATATGAAAATGTGTGCAATTTCATGTACAATACAGCAAAATACAACCCATGGTTGTAGCTTTTATCAGTTTGGAAATATTTTCATATAAACCACGATAACTGCCAAAATTTCAACCTTCGGTCAACTTTGACTCGACCGAAATGGTAAAAAAACGCAATTATAAGCTAAAACTCTTACGATCTAGTAATATTCAATCATTTACCTTCATTTTGCAACTAATTGGAAGTCTCTAGCACAATATTTCGATTTATGGTGAATTTTTGAAAAACGTTTGCCTTACGTCCACGCCAGAAATTCTTTTCTGTCGTAAACTGTTTTATATTAAAATAAAGTTTTATATATGGAAATGTGCGCAATTTCATGTAGAATACAACAGAAAATAACTTGTGGTTGTAGCTTTTATCAGTTTTGAAATATTTTCATATAAATCACGATAACTGCCAAAATTTCAAGCTTCAGTCAACTTTAACTCGCGAAAATGGTAAAAAAACGCAATTATAAGCTAAAACTCTTACATTCTAGTAATATTCAATCATGTACCTTCATTTTGCAACAAACTGGAAGTCTCTAGCACAATATTTCGATTTATGGTGAATTTCTGTTTGCGTGGTAACTCGGCAGAACATCTCAGAAATTCTTTCGTCATGTTGTTGTAATGTTTGCATCGTTTTACATTAGTCGTTACATAAACTTTTATATATGAAAATGTGCGCAATTTCATGTAGAATACAACAGAAAATAGCTCATGGTTGTAGCTTTTATCAATTTTGAAATATTTTCACATAAATCACGATAACTGCCAAAATTTCAACCTTCGGTCAACTTTAACTCGACCAAAATGGTCAAAAAACGCAATTGTAAGCTAAACCTCTTACATTCTAGTAATATTCAATCGTTTAACTTCATTTTGCAATAAATTGGAAGTCTCTAGCACAATATTTCGATTTATGGTGAATTTTTTAAAAAAACATTTTCCTTACGTCTGCCCGGTAACTCGGCCGAACATCTCAGAAATTCTTTCGTCTCGTTGTCGTAATATTTGCACCGCTTTATATTAGTCGTTACATAAAGTTTTATATATGATAATGTGCGCAATTTCATGTACAATACAACAAAAAATAACTCATGGTTGTAGCTTTTATCAGTTTTGAAATATTTCCATATAAATCACGATACAAAAAATTCGACTTTCGGTCAACTTTAACTCGACCGAAATCCAATTGTAAGCTAAAACACTTACAGTCTAGTAATATTCAATCAATTAGCTTCATTTTTCAACAAACAGGAAGTCTCTAGCACAATATTTCGATTTATGGTGAATTTTTGAAAAAAACATTTTTTACGTCCTGACGTTATTTAATTCATGTATCATTTTGTGATAATATTTTCTGTGTGTTGCTTTGATCGTTTTAAAATTTTTTATATACCAAATTCATCGCAATTTAGTGTACAATACAACTAAAAAAATTAACTCATTAGCTTTAACCATTTTGCTTACAGCGATTTGTATACAATTATATACGTTTTTTTTCGCTGTCATATATTCCAATATTTATATATGATAATGATATTTTTTTCATTTCTGATGGTTGCATACTAATCTTCAGGCAATGACAAAAAAATGAGCCAAAAATGAACTCTTAATCTTAAAAACTAAGAGTGCTGTGATTTTTTGAAAAAACTTTTTTCCGCTTCGGCGCTAACTCACCGAACGCCGCCGGCATATGGGAGACGTTTTTGTAAATAGGGCTTCGGTGTTAAAGGGTTAATACATTTTTACCTATTTATTAATTTATATATATATTTTTTTTATAATATGTGAGATTTCTTCATACTCTATTTCCCTCTGCCACCTCTTTGGTAGCCTGAATTTCAAGTCAGTGGCCCCTTTGGGCTTGTTTCATATGAATAGGGTTCATCTTCATAATAATAATAATTAGGAACATTTCAGTGTTGGCTTGAAGGGTTTTGTCTTAAATATCCACAAGGTCCAGTACACACATCCTTTAGAATGATGGCCAATTTTGTTTTGTATGACTATCCCAGTGATGAAAAATACTAAATTACTGTGTATGTAGTACACTGATGGGTTTGTTTTCAAAGATTTATATGGTATTTTACTTTGCACTCTTCACGATTTCTCATTGTAAAGTTGGTTAAAATTACCTTTGATTTAAAAGAATATTAAAATACCCAACTTCTTTCTTTGCAGGGAAAAATTGTCGAGTGTGTGCACTGTGGATGCCGAGGATGTTCAGGTTAACAACAGTTTTGCATGGATACTCCTGAATATATCTACCAATTTTTATTTTCCTTACCACTCTTAAGCTGTGTGTTAGCTAATACAAAAGTGTAATATTTCATTTATTATTTGATGAAGTTGTTGGTTATGAATAAAATTTTTTTAATTTTGATTTTTTTTTTTCATTATATACAGTTTGGCTTGGTAAGACATAAAAAATATTGTTTTAAACCATAAATAGAGTGAGACAGTTATAAAACCAGTAATATAGTCAAGAGACACAACACCCAGCAGCAGGCAAGGGCATATGTATAAGCTGGCTTTCAAGACATCTGAAAGTATGAGTCTGCGTGAAATAAACGTTTAAATTGACTGACATCAGCTTTACTGGTCACAACTGTAAAATGAACTAGCAGTATTCTAAGGTGTGAGATACAAAACTTGCTTTACATCTTAATACTGATGAAGCTATAAAATACAAAAGTAGTATTATAATATTAAGTACTGATCCTGTCAGATTTTCTTTATTTATAAAACAAACTTAATAACAACAGCATACTATCAGCAATATTTCTAACTTATCACTAAACGGACAGATACAGTAAATAAATGAACATCATGAAGACCATGTGTAAACACAAGCAACTAGAATTCAAGACTGCAAGATTACAAAACCATTGAATTTTATACATGTCAAAAAATAATTTCAGTTCCTCTTTGCTATGGTAGTACTCCAGTAACTGCAAAACTATTATGGAACCACTAAATTCACATACACATTATTTTCTTAAAACATTTAATTCATTTGGAATGTTAACATTATAATTTTAAAAGAAATAAATGCAGTGTATACAGAATATGGAAATTTGTTACATAATATTTGTACAATTTTCATAGTACACTGTAGTGAGGTGCCTTCCAAGGAGAGAGAGAAATGGGTCCTTAAAAGCAAAAGCATACATGACAAAACTTATCAAGGCAAAAAAAGTTCAGTATGTACTACATACAATATAATGTACACAAGTAGTTCCGTTATTTCCTTGTTTACGAATACCAGAATAATGGGCGTTTTTATGTCGTAACATTAAGTTAAAATTACTTCCTTAAGGAACCTGAACAAAAAGAAATGACAGCTTGCATCTCATTTAAAATAACTATTCAAGGTTACTTCTGCCATGATTGGAGGCTCCCCCACAAAGAAAATATATTCCCCTTACTCTTTCCTATTAAGATTACACAGGTGCCTTTAAACACAAATGCATTTTATATTATTAGTTTAACCAAACCATCAAGTTATGGTTCTCGACTTACTCTGGGCTAGATTTTAAATCTATGACAAACAACTATATCACCATTTACTGCGGTTACAAACAAAATTAAGACATATTTTGAAAAGATTCTGGCAATACTTGAATTGTGATGTATAAAACAACATATGTACACCAATGACTACAAAAATAAGTGCTCGGTTTTTGAGATATCAGTTTTTTTTTTTTTTTTTTTTTTTTAGATTAAGTCACCTGTGAGCTGGAACAGGCTCTTGTTCATGGACAAGCTTGTAAAAATGGACATAACATTCATAGTGCAATCATCACTGAAGGCTTGTTCAGTATAACAGCAACACAGCATTTTTACTTCTGAAGTTCTGATAATAGTCTTTTGTATTATCTAATCCAAGAAATTACATTATGGTGCTGGACTTAACTGTGGATATTCTTATGAAATTGTGCAAATTTTATTGCAATTATCTATATTTGAAAATGAAGGTTTGGATATTGAGAAAATCTGGAGAACAATTTACTGTATAAATGTAAAGTTTCATTAATTTATAGAACTTTTATCAGAGCTCTTTAAGTCTACCTAATCAAACTCAAGCGTAGCCATCACAATAAAGTTGATGATTCTCGCAAGATAAAATTCTTTTGTTTCCAAAATAAACTGGTCAATGATCTTGAATTCTAAGTGCAACTGTAAAGTACTGTATATTATTAGCAAACAGTCTAATGTAAAATACTATAATGAAACAGCGAGTGTTTTCTATTTTCAAGATTATTTATGGTACATGAATAAAGCTTAAATGATTAAAGGTGTTCAAAGATTGTAAAATGGGGTCAGGATAAGTTTGGCTTTCATCTGATCAGAAAGTTACTTATAAAAAATTACATTCTTTAATAGGCAAATATTTTTTACCTTTAAGGGAGACCTGCACTTAGAAGTGGATAAATTACTTGTCTTCAATTTTTTACTTAACTGTGATTTCCATTTTCTTGATTTTGCCTTGTCCTTATTCATCTTATATTTTGGTTATGCATGTTTATACTACCTAAGTGATAATTTCACCTTCTTTGTTTCCTTTCTATTAATTTTAATGGTTTTCAGCCTTATATACTATACAATATTTACTAAAATATACGATAATGTATTTTATATATGTAATTTGTATACTGTATTCTATATGTGCAATTTGTATATGCATAAGATATATGATGTTCATAATAATCTAAGTGGACAAAGAAAGAGAAAGAAGACTAAGCATCTGGTTTCATCAACAAAGAGAAGCAAAAATGTGAAAAAAATATAAGATTTTATTTACACATGACTAGGTGCAAGCAAGATGGGTGCCTATAACATTTCAAGGAACAAAATGTATGACTTAGTGGTTCCACAATCCCCTATCCCTCCCAGAGTGACCCCAAGAAAGGATGTCATTAAAGCTACGACCAACTCGAGTATTCCATACATATTTCAGGTTACTGTTACTTGCTACTGTGATTCTGTGTCAAAACAATAAACATAACGGAAATCCAGCAAAACACACAAAAGATATACAAAAGGGAAAATCTAAACAGCATAATTTTTCACGTAACCATAAAAGGAAAATATTTTCCTTCATACGTCAGTCTATAACTGAGGATCAAATGACTGGTGTTGCCAAAGGCATAAATAGAATTTAGTCTTTCCTCTCACAGTTTATGAAACATTCAATTACGATTCTTGAAGGGACATTTAATATCAGTATATAATACATTTACTTAAAAGTTACAAATAAAAATACTACTTAAGATCATCACCATCTAAAGCCAATGAACTAAATCTAAAATCTCAATATGAGATTAAAATGGTGCACCCATCCAAAGACAAAAAGGGAGAGAATACATGATACCTGGAAGACAAATAGAAGAAAACAGTGATCCACTATAGTTAGTATCAAAAGCTTGTATGTACAAGGCTGCTGTTCACCTTGAGAATGACAGTTGTGAATACTTTAAAG
>NC_089792.1:35125092-35130092 GCF_040412425.1 Macrobrachium rosenbergii | reverse complement strand
ATTTTTATGGTGATTAGAGATGAAATATCAAAAAGTGATAAAATATTCTCTTGTGTACTGTTACAAAATGTGTGATAATCAGAGTCAACTAAACTTGTAGTGAAATATGGTACAGTATATCAAGTAAAGCAAAAAAATGGATACAAGTGATACAGTAATGTAAGAAACAAATTCAAGAACATACAGAGTGAGAGGGGTAGAGGGAAAGAGTTAGCTTTTACAACTGCTATTGGCTCAAAAGCTTGATGTCACTTAGCACAACAAGAAACATCACATTGTTTATTGCTCGTTATTGGCCGATATGGATACGTCATCAGTTTGGGAATGAATCATAGAAGATGCATGGGTGGACAAGTACTCATGTTTCTCGCTATTTGTGGAAATGTACAACTTCACTGTTGTTTTCTGATTTGGAATGGCTGTTGAGAGACAGCATCATAAACATACCAGATGCTAACTGGCTACATCCAGAAAGCTTCAGTGCATTAGGTAACAAAGACCGTTTTCCCTCTTTGTACCCAATCAGTTGCTTGTTTGAACTGTTCTCGAGTGGACTGTATTCGTACCTACAGTACAGTATTACAGTATGGAGCACTTATCATTCTTAGCAGTGCCTGCAACATTGCAGGTTAAGGTTGTTATATGTCACGCTGTTAATTGTGTGTATGGACCCATCTCGTCCTAGGAGGGCAAGGAAGGTGTTGGAAGGTGTTGATCTTTAAACAAAAACTGGAAATTTTTGAGAGGACGGAGCAAGACTGGACCTAGTCACGTATAATGGAGGAGTATGGCATTACCCAGTCAACCCTGCATGGTATAAAACTTTCCTGGATAAGCTGAAGAAATACATGATGGAATTCAGAAAGAAGATGATCAGGAGTCAAGCCTGAAAGATCATGGGAAAAGGCCATTATGATGACATTGATCAGTCTACCTTCATGTGGTTTCAGCAACAAAGGGCTGCTGGTGTGAAAATTCACAGTGCTGAGTTGAAGGTTGCTGCTTTGAATTTCACAGGCTTGCATAAGGTTGTGGACTTTGAAGTGCCCGAAGGTTGGTTGTTCCAGTTCAAAATTTGACGGATTTCTAACAAGAAAACTCACGGCTAAGTTTTGGATGCCTCCGAGGACGGAATAAAGGGATTTTCTCCAAATATTGCAAGACTTGATGAAGAAAGGCCTTGCTTTATGGCAGATCTAAAACACTGACGAAACTGGTCCATTCTATGGCTCCTTACCCACTAACACCTCGGCTAATGAGGAAAAAAATTTACCCAGTCGAAAGCTTTCCAAGCAATGTATTTCTGCTTGCTATGTGCAAATGCTATTGGTGGGCATCGTTGCAAACCAGCGGTAGTTGGACATACAAAACAACCACATGTCCTGTGTGGGTTGATGGATATCATTTCTGATTGGTTCCATAATCATTTTTGTAAGGAGGTTCTTCATCATCAGACAGGACCTTGGCACTACTAGACATTGGGTGAAGGCTTTGCCTTCTCATGGACCATGTACCTGCACATCCTAACACAGCCTAACTGGTTGGTGACGAAGGTCGTATTAGGGTCACGGTCACATATTTGCCTTCTAATGCAACTGTACTCATTCAATCAATGTAACGGCACTATCAGAGGAAGTTCCTGGAGGTGGTGATGATAGTACTGGAGGACGAGGAGAAATCTACTATCTACAACTTCACCAATGCTTGGAAGGACGTCACCATAGAGACCCCTCAACCACGCCATGAACCGTATTCTGAATGGAGAAGTGGCCATGATGGACTTCTGAGCCACACTCGCTACTAAAGGAGACAACGTTCCTGAGGATAACATACAGGAGTGGCTGGATGACGATGGTGGTGACCTTGACTACCAACTTCTCTCTGACAGCAAGATACTTGCTAGTGAAGAAGTGGCTGACAACAACAATGCTGTTTAACGACTCTCCCAGTAAAAGCAAATACGAATAACCTTTGATGTATTTATCGAGACTGGAGAACCCAAACTTTAACCCCATGGAGTTCCATGGGGCCTTGGACTCAGCTGCACAAATTTGAGAGTTACGAAGGCTTGTCATTACCAAGCAGAATCATCGTTCATATCAAAGTACAGTACCTTCAACAGCTTCTTCAGACCACAAACCCATGTGCAGCCAAGTACGTCTATTGCCTTAATCTATATGCTGGGTTCTTCAGCCATGAATCTGATATGTTGCTGCCACACTTCGATGACCCTGATCCTCTAGGCACCTCTTCGCCTCTTCCAACCACTTCACCACTTGATGTCCCCCAGGAGTCAAGGGAGGAACAGGAAAAAGATGCCAGTCTCGATGACACAGTCAAACTGGTGGAGGAAGAGGAGGGGTAAAGGAGAACTATGAAACCTCCTCACAAGTTTTTAAAAGGTCTGACCATCTTAAACCTCCTCACAAGTTTTTAAAATGTCCAACCATCTTGAACCTCCTCAAGTTTTTAAAGTGTCCGACCATCTTAAACCTCCTCAAGTTTTTAAAATGTCTGGCCATCTTAAACCTCCTCACAAGTTTTTAAAATGTCCAACCATCTTCACCCTCCTCACAAGTTTTTAAAATGTCCAACCATCTTAAACCTCCTCACAAGTTTTTAAAATGTCAGACCATCTTAACCACCTCACAAGTTTTTAAAATGTCCAACCATCTTAAACCTCCTAACAAGTTTTTAAAATGTCCAACCATCTTAAACCTCATCAAAAGTTTTTTAAATGTCTGCCCATCTTAAACCTCCTCACAAGTTTTTAAAATGTCCGACCATCTTCAACCTCCTCAAGTTTTTAAAATGTCCGACCATCTTCAACCTCCTCACAAGTTTTTAAAATGTCCAACCATCTTAAACCTCCTCACAAGTTTTTTAAATCCGGCCATCTTAAACCTCCTCACAAGTTTTTAAAATGTCCATCTTAAACCTTCTCACAAGTTTTTAAAATGTCCGACCATCTTAAACCTCCTCACAAGTTTTTAAATCCTGCCATCTTAAGCCTCCTCAAAAGTTTTTAAATTGTCCGACCATCTTAAATCTCCTCACAAGTTTTTAAATCCGGCCATCTTAAGCCTCCTCACAAGTTTTTAAATTATTCGACCATCTGAAACCTCCTCACAAGTTTTTAAATTTGGCCATCTTAAACCTCCTCACAAGTTTTTAAAATGTCCAACCATCTTAAACCTCCTAACAAGTTTTTAAATCTGGCCATCTTAAACCTCCTCACAATTTTTAAATCTGGCCATCTTATACCTCCTCACAAGTTTTTAAATTGTCCAACCATCTTAAACCTCCTCACAAGTTTTTAAATCCGGCCATCTTAAACCTACTCACAAGTTTTTAAAATGTCCGACCATCTTAAACCTCCTCAAAAGTTTTTAAATCCAGCCATCTTAAACCTCCTCACAAGTTTTTAAATCTGGCCATCTTAAACCTCCTCGCAAGTTTTTAAAATGTCCAACCATCTTAAACCTCCTCACAAGTTTTTAAAATGTCCGACCATCTTAAACCTCCTCACAAATTTTTAAATCCAGCCATCTTAAACCTCCTCACAAGTTTTTAAATCCGGCCATCTTAAACCTCCTCACAAGTTTTTAAATCCGGCCATCTTAAACCTCCTCACAAGTTTTTAAATTGTCCGACCATCTTAAACCTTCTCACAAGTTTTTAAATCTGGCCGTCTTAAACCTCCTCACGTTTTTAAAATGTCCGACCATCTTAAACCTCCTCACACGTTTTTAAAGTGTCCGGCCATCTTAAACCTCCTCATAAGTTTTTAAATCTGACTATCTTAAACCTCCTCACATGTTTTTAAAATGTCCAACCATCTTAAACCTCCTCACAAGTTTTTAAAAGTCTGACCATTTTAAACCTACTCACAGGTTTTTAAAATGTCCAGCCATCTTAAACCTCCTCACAAATTTTTAAATCCAGCCATCTTAAACCTCACAAGTTTTTAAAATGTCAAACCTCCTCACAAGTTTTTAAATCCAGCCATCTTAAACCTCCTCACAAGTTTTTAAATCTGGCCATCTTAAACCTCCTCACAGGTTTTTAAAATGTCCGACCATCTTAAACCTCCTCACAAGTTTTTAAATCCAGCCATCTTAAACCTCCTCACAAGTTTTTAAAATGTCTGACCATCTTAAACCTTCTCACAAGTTTTTAAAATGTCCAACCATCTTAAACCTCCTCACAGGTTTTTAAAATGTCCGACCATCTTAAACCTCCTCACAGGTTTTAAATCTGGCCATCTTAAACCTCCTCACAAATTTTTTAAATGTCCAGCCATCTTAAACCTCCTCACAAGTTTTTAGATTGTCCAGCCATCTTAAACCTCCTCACAAGTTTTTAAAATGTATGACCATCTTAAACCTCCTCACACATTTTTAAAATGTCCGGCCATCTTAAACCTCCTCACAAGTTTTTAAATCTGACTACCTTAAACCTCCTCACAAGTTTTTAAAACGTCCAACCATCTTAAACCTCCTCACAAGTTTTTAAAAGTCAGACCATCTTAAACCTCCTCACAAGTTTTTAAATTGTACAACCATTTTAAACCTCCTCACAGGTTTTTAAAATGTCCAGCCATCTTAAACCTCCTCACAAATTTTTAAATCCAGCCATCTTAAACCTCCTCACAGGTTTTTAAAATGTCCGACCATCTTAAACCTCCTCACAAGTTTTTTAAATCTGGCCATCTTAAACCTCCTCACAAGTTTTTAAAATGTCCAACCATCTTAAACCTCCTCACAAGTTTTTAAAATGTCTGACCATCTAAAACCTCCTCACAAGTTTTTAAAATGTCTGACCATCTGAAACCTCCTCACAAGTTTTTAAAATGTTCAACCGAAACCTAGACAGGCATAGAAAACCTAGCATAGTCTAATTTACTGAGAATACATCTGGCACTATGCACGATGTATATGATGAAATTATGTTTTTGGACGAAACTTTAATGGTCACATGATAAAAGAGATCGAAAGATA
>NC_089792.1:35102592-35117592 GCF_040412425.1 Macrobrachium rosenbergii | reverse complement strand
TATACATAGAGAGAGAGAGAGAGAGGGGGTTTCTTATAACACTCATTCAGGTATTCCAGCCCAATTATAAAGATGGCAAATAATCTAAATTCCTCATTAAAAAGGTATTTTTACACCTTCCAGACTATTAGTGTGCTTAGCTTTTACTACAGTACATACAGAAAAACTTTGAAGCTTCTCTTTTCTGATCTGTGCTGCTGGGGTAATGGTCGTCATTCTTACAGGTCTACCTCATTCTGAATCTTGGGAAGCTATGCTATAAAGGCACACTCACAGTTTATCTCACTGGCTATTCATACTGGGTGTTACATGAGTATTTTGTCATAGCACAATTGATCCCATTTTATCTATTCAAGAAATTACTTTAGGCAAATATCTTCACACTATGTTTGAAGATAATGAAAACCGAGGAGTTATTATTATTCACTTGCATGTGCCAAGTTGAAAAAATTAAAAACTGCACATGAATATAATCTTGAAACACTTCAGCTTGATATTCTACTGCTGGAATAGCAGAAGGATACAGTACACATATTTAGAGAAATTGTGACAACTATCTGCACTTAAATGGTTTCAAAATCAAAATTAATTTACAGTATAAAAGTTACAAATCTGATTTTTATCCAGGACGGCACAAACAACCATTTTATGTCACATTTTGCCTAAATGCTTACCTGTAAACAAACTTCTATGCTAAATGGAATGCATAGCAGAAATTAATCTTGAAATTTCTTGCTTTAAATATATAGCTATTTGAATTTTAAAGAATTATCATACTACTTCAAAAGTTACATCTGAATTAATACTTCATTTATCACTTACTAGGTACTGAAGTCTTACATTAGGTAATTAAATCTTTCCCTAAATCTGAGTAAACTACTGGCTTACACATGCTAATCCCCATAAATCTTACATAATGAAGCAAACTAAAAATGCACTCCACAAAAGATGAACTTTACCAAATAGACTTCTTAGTAGTACTACCGGACATAGAAAGATAACGTAAAATTCAATAGAATGTATAAGTAAATGTTAAAAATAATGCAAGTATATGGAAGTAAACATTAATAAGATTCTATTGCAAGTACAAGTTCTCAGTAGAAACATAAACTAAAACCCTGGTAGTAAAACGTACCACGACAGGAGTTTTCAAGTTCAGTTAGTGGTTGAGAAGAGGATACTGAGGCTGAGTTGAGTTGGAAATAGGGCCTACTATCATAACATCATATACAATATTGGATCCAGTCTAGAATATACATGTCTTTTATACACTTTACAATCTTTACCAAATCTTTATGTACAAGAGAACTTTAGGTGAGCCATTCCTCTCAACTTATGAAGAAATCTGTGTAAACAAATTTACATTTGACAAGATCTATGTTCAGTACAGACGAAAAGAAAAGTGACTGTATGAATGCTTAAGGAAAAATTACCGGCATTTTTCTTAAATGTATAAAGAATAAGCCAGTATTACACTCATGAAAATAGATCTACAGTAGATTCATGTAGCTTTTCTTTCCCTATTTCCTTTGTACTGCAGGTATTAATAAAAAAAAATTAGTAACGTGCAAAACTGGCTCTTCTACATTCTGCAATGACTATACATAAATAATGTTTATAATCATCGTTCACAAACCTTAAACTACAACTCAACCACAATCAATGGAAAAGACATTAGGGAAAAAGTTAACTATATAGGATAAAGTGTTGTGCAAATTGTTTGTAGGAAACCATACTCAAGAGAAGCCCATCTCAGAATTACTTGTCATAAACATAAAATGTTTTATTAATAGATGAAGATTAAAAATTTGTGCAACAGCCTGGATAAAGCAGAAATACATTGCTAGACCAATGGTAAATAAAATATCACTTGAGTAAACAGAGCATCAACTTATTATGCATCAATAATGCCTGTACTATTCCATGCAACAGAGACCCAGGCACTGACAGAGAAAATGGAGACTGAAAATTTTTTTTTATTTAATAACAAGATGTAAGGCCTAAGTGAAGTGGAAGTGTCACATCACAAATGAGGAAGCAATAGTGAGATGTGGTAACAAGTGGGGAGAAAACAGAGATCTCATAAGCACAGATGGTTTAGACTTGTTATGAGAAGGGACGAGGGTTCATTAGTCAGAAAAGTAGTCAAATGTAAGTAGCAGAGTAAAGGCCTGTAGGAAGACCCAAGAAAGAGGGTGGAGATGAATAACTAGCCCAAATGGGAATTCAAATGGAAAGTAGACAAGAGCATGGAGAGAACTCACTTTGTGTATAACCCCATTCAGGGAAAAATTGACATAAACGTAACGAATGTGATAGTGATGATTTTATGGTATTAAACAAGTGGATGATAGTCGTGCAACAGTCTGTCCATGCCAAAGTTACAATGATTTGAGACATGCCTATAACTCAAAGAACTTTGACATAGCATATGCTATGGAAAAGGGTTTGATAGGATTTAAAGGGATGAGCACCTATGCCTTAGGTACACACAAGTTGAAACTGTTTAATGTGAGCAAATTTACAAACCCTAGGTAACTGCAACATTGGCAAAATTTCTTTGCATAGTGTGATGTTCACAGGAACACTTGGAGAAGGGTCTTCCTGCAGAATCTAAGATTGTTCTCTTACTGGATAATTGTCAAGTTCATTTGGGGAATGACCTAGCACTGACAAGATTTTTGTTATAGACTTGCCATCAAATGTGACCAACTCAACACATTTTGGATCACTAGGTGAAGCTGGGAGTAAAAACTGCTCATCATGCATCTTTTACACAAAAGTTGTTAAATTCCTCCATTGGTTTGCCAGACCTATTGCATTAATTCAACATTTGAGATGCAATGCAATCTATATAGCTGGTCTTGCATGTAAAGACAGCAAGAGCTAGCTTTCTGAATGTTATATCTACAACTGGGGACCTGTGCTCATTTCAAAGATGATAGGGGTGACCTGGAGGAGTTTTTAAGTTATATTGAAATCCAGATCACCAACCATAAAAATACCAGTATCTAGCTTATCTTCCATAGACAAAAGACACCAAGGTATCTAGGAGAATATCACTCCAAAATAAATCACTGTTCTTCAATTTTGGAGATGCCACTACCTTGTAATGGGTGTTCCACTGCCTTGGACTGGAGTTCCCATGCTTGGTGTTACACTCCACCACTTTTCTCTTAGTTCCCTCTTCCTCTTGTTTTTCAAACGGTGTGTATGGCAAACTTAGCAGAAGGGCCAAGGATGCCAGGTGGTTTAGCAAGGGGTATCCTTACCTTTCAGTTTCTTTCCAAAACAATTACTAGTGTCATTGTTGTCTTTGGTTTTGAATGGCTGATAGGCCTGGCGTCATAAACATATCGTATGCTAATTGGCTACATCCTTACGCTTTACTGCACTTGGTAACAAAGACTGTTTTCCCTCTTTGTGGTTGTTCGGTTGCACTTTTGAACTGACTGAGAATGGACTTGCATTCGATATGCATATTACGGAGCATGTAGCATTCTTAGCAGTACTGCAGTATTGTAGGTCATGCTTGTGTTGTGCTGCTGATTGTATGTTATGGCCCCACCTCATCCTAAGAGGGCAAGGAAGGTGTTGACCCTTAAACAAAAATTAGAAATTGTTGAGAGGAATGAAGCAAGGTTGGACCCAGTAAACAAACTAGTAATTATGCTATAAACAGTTGGGTGGATGAGGTTTGGGTATTTAGTGTAGGTATGTCTGTTTTTTTCAAAAGAGACTCCAACACTATCAGCACCTCGTCCTTATGGGCTGATTCAATAATTTTAAATCACTTATGTCCAAGCGGGTACCACAAATTAGTGAATGGTTACAAATACAGGCAGTCCCCGGTTTACGACGGGTCCGGCTTACGACGTTCCGAGGTTACGACGCTTTTCAAATATATTCATCAGAAATTATTTCCTGGTTTGCAACGCATGTTCCGGGGTTACGACGCATCGTACGCCAATCCGACGGAAGAAATATGGCTCCAAAACGGCAGAATAATCATAATTTGAAGGTTTTTTTGATGAAAAACTCAATAAAAATGCAATTTACATCGTTTTCAATGCACCCAAAACATTAAAAGTAAGGTTTTCTTATGATTTTTGACGATTTTCGACGATTTTTCGGTTTACGACGATTTTCGGTTTACGACGTGGCGTAAACACGGAACCCCCATTGTAAACCGGGGACTGCCTGTACTGGACAATTCAGGACTGGACAGTCTGCAACCTGTCCCGAAGCTGACTCCTTGATGAGCACAGAAGCGAACCTTAATAAGCCTCCTAGTACACCCAATGAAAGTTCAGGGACGACATCTAGGAAAGGTATATTTATAAATAATGTTGGATGTCAGGGAAGGGCTCATTCTGTCCTTCAGTCTGAAATAAGACCGTAAAGTAATAAAAACAAATGTACCTACATTAAATACCTAATCTTTGTCCACCCAACTGTTTACAGCATAATTACTTGTTTGTTTACTTTCCACATTCATTGTAGGTATTTCCATGGGTTTATTTTCTCCCTTTCTCTTTTAGTCGACTTTTAACACTTGCCTTGGTAGGTGTTTCTTTTAGTCTTCTGTGTGTTTTTTTCATATATGTTATCTGCAAAAAAATGCTTTAATTTTTTTTTATTTTTAAAAGATGTGATATATTAGTAACTCTTCATGTACTCATAGTTAATGTGTAATTTTCTAGCCTTGACGGTACATGACAAGATGTGAAATGTCTGCAAATAAACCTGTCACATATGAGTGACATGGCATCTACCTCTTCATCCTGAGTATATATATAGAGATACAGATATATATATATATATATATATATATATATATATATATATATATATATATATATATATATATATATATATATATATATATATATATATATATATATATATATATATATAATATATATAATGCAATATATATATATATATATATAATGCAATATATATATATATATTATATAATACAATATATATATAATATATATAATGCAATAATATATATATATATATATATATATATATATATATATATATATATATATATATATATATATATATATATATATATATATATAATATATATAATATATATAATATATATATATATATATATATATATATATATATATATATATATAATATATATATATATATATATATATATATATATATATATATATATATATATATATATATATATATATATATATATATATATATATATATATATATATACAGTAGAACCCCAGTCCTCGGCCGTACCAGAACTCTCGACATAATCTGATTTCGATGTGAAATGTCAAGTAAATTTTGCGTCGGAGCTAGAACAACAAACCGGAATCCAACCTGATGAATCATATGATGTTTGTAAACAAAAGTGTTTCGGTCAGCTGCCGCTAGTTGGCATTGTCGGTGGCGTTCTTCCCACGTGTATTTAAAAGTGTATAAATTTCTACACACGCTGCTGCTGCTGTTTTCCAGTAGACTCTGTATGAAATTTACCATAAGTTAATACTGAACGTGGACAACATTTATGTAATTAGTACTGCGAAACACCACCAGGATGGCACTTTGGTTTGTTTACATCCACTCATGCCACAAGCTGCCGAGCGTCGACGTAACTTCGGAAATTTTTCTTAATTTTATGATAACAGACATACAGTACAGTAATTTGGCTTATTTTTAATACTGTATTATTAATTTACTGTAATAACCCAGCTTGTTTTTCAATGTTATTATTATTAACAACAATTTTTGTTTGTACCCGTTACAGTATATTCTGGTAGTGCCTATAGGTTACCTAGTCTAGCCTATGGTGCTCAGTCTACCATCGGTAATACGGCAGCATTATCGTAGGCCAATTTTTTTATACAGTATGCATTTAAAAATGTAAAAAATGCTTCTAATACAGTAAGTTACTTAACTCTGAACTTATTTAATTTTAATTTGTGTAATGTTTTGTATAAAAAGGCAAGGTTGGGGATAATGACTGGTGGTCAGGAATGGATTAATCCATTTTCAGTTATTTCTTATGGAAAAAATTGATTCGGAATTCAACTAAATCAAACCTCGAAGCTTCTTCTGGAACGGATTAGCGTCGAGGACTGGGGTCTACTGTATATATATATATATATATATATATATACTGTATATATATATATATATATATATATATATATATATATATATATATATATATATATATATATATATATATATATATAAAGTTCCCATTTTTGGGAAAGTATTCCTTTCTGCTTGTTTCATATGATACTGCATCTTTCTGACAATACTAAACTTAATCCTGGTGCACAGAATTAATTGCAGAAGTGTCATCTTTCATGCAACAAAGTCTATGGAGTATACAAGAATAAAAGGGGCTTGGGTGTTGCTGCTGTTAATTTTGACATTCTCTTTTCTTCTGAAACTCTTGAGTCACATTTGTGACATATTTTACATCTGCTGACTCCAGGGTATCGGAAGCCCACTTTATTCAAGTGTAATGCTATTCAAGAGCCTGTGGAATGGCTCTGCATATTAAGAGAGGGTTTCTCTCAATATCATGAGCTATTGTGTGAGTGTGGATGTTATGCAACACAGGTGATTCAAGTCCGTGGTAGACAAATAAATTCTTTAATGATTTTGCTAGACATGGGAATTAGATTGGGATGACTCTACGGCTGCTTGTTTACTAAAATTGCAGCAGTTCAGGAAGCTGACTCCAAGGCTTTTTTCATTGATTACAGTGCTCATCACACTGAATGGCTAAGCTTAGTCACTGCCACAGATAATCATGGAGCTGCAGCTTTTGATTTTATCACTATATCTAGTTGTAAGCAGTTTATTAATGTACCCACACACCAATCTATTAACTGTTTTGACCTTGTATTCCCTAACGTTACAGAGACTGTAGCCTGTGGAGTAGGTTTGCCCATGGGTTCTCTGCCAGTGGGCTCATCTGATCATAATTTGATTAGGATTATGTGGAGATGGATCAAGTTGTTCCTGATGTTAGCTTTTCAAGAAAGGTATACAGTACTTGAAATCCTACGCCATCTGGGATAGTATTCATTACGAACTTATGGAGTGCAGGTGGAGGGATATGTATAGAAGGCTAAATATTATTTTGAGTGTTTAGCACTATTATCAAGAGGGGAATTCCTTCTAAAATCCTCAAGTTTTGTCTTAAAGGTAAGCCATGGTTTAATGCTGCATGTAAGCTTGCCTACCACAAAAAACAAGACACTTATCATTAATGAAGGAACAATTTGTGGCGTAATGTCACTGAGCTTAGAGGTCAAGCTCAGGCTGTCTACGAGAAAAATGAGAGAGCTCATAATGTGAATGTGAAGGAGATCTTGCTCTTGAGTGATGATGTCCTTAAGTAGAGATCCAGCCTTATGTCATCACTCTTTCGAGCTGATTCTTGTATGTCTCCCCTTGTAAGAGCTGGCAAAACTGCTACATCTTGCTCTAAATATAAGGCAGAACATCTAATTCAAGTCTTTGTAAGTATACAGTGTGGTAAGTCCATGGTGTTGCCTCAGTCATGCTTATCAGACACTGTGTGTTTAATGGCCTTCAGACCTAGAGAAGTCAAAATTTCGCTTCTGGGCCTTGACGGCTATGACAGCATAAACCCTAATGACATTTTTCCCATCTTTTTTTAAAGACTGCTGATTTTACTGCTCCTGACACTACTATTTTCCAAAAGTTAGCTGTACTTTCAAGTTTTCTGTCTATTTGGAGGAAGGGCTGCATTGCTACATTGCCTAAGGGATTAAGTCCATCCTCATACCCCTCAATTTCCCATTTTTTCTACGATTTTTGAAAAGCTGCTCTCTAAGTATCTTTGTAGTCTGTTGAGGATAATAACAAGCTGCTAGCATTACAGTTTGGGTTTCATACAGGCCTTGATACTTGTGATGCACTCTTGTCAATATCCACTGTCTTGCAGAGTGCTCTTGATGAGGGTGCAGGGGCATGCATGGTTGGTATGGATTTAGTGCAGACCTGTCACTGTGGAAACACTAGCATCATAAAGCATTTGTCTACCAGCTGAGATTATTGGAAATTGGTAGATCTTTTACGAATATTCCAAATTAATTTTTAATAGGCAGAACCTAAAGGGTCTGTGTCGATGGACAGTACAGCAGCTTTAGAAATGTCATTTCAGGTGCTCCTCAAGGTCACAGTGTTCTTGGACTCTGGCTGTCTATTATACCATATACTAATGACATGTGACAAGGTCTGGAGAACAAATTGATTGCATACACCAATGATATTATTCTTCTGGCCATTGTTCCTTCTCCATGCCTTAGGTCTGTGGTTGCAAAACCCTTGAATAGAGATCTGGCATGTATTCATGAGCAGAGCAGGCTTTGGAGCATGAATCTTAACCCTTCTAAAACTCAAAAGTATGATAGGTAGGCAGTCCACAGCAATATTGCCTTAGTATCTGATTTACATATAAATGGTAAGGTTTTAAATGACAGTGACTTTTAAGTTTTCAGGTGTAACTTTTGGTAAGAAACTGTTATCTTAAGGAAATGTTTTAGAATGTCTCATGATGCAGCTACTGTATCTCAGTGTTTCAATACTCTTTCCTCCTTTTTCGAAGTACTGTTCTTCAGTGAGGTCTTTGGGAGTTGACTTTCATCTTAAACTCTTGAATAGAGTTAAGCCATCAGTCAAGTTCATTTTGCAAACTCTTAATACTGAATTGTGGCAAAGATGTCAACAGAGTTCACTGTGTTTGCCTAAAATGTACTACAATAACAGATATCCTCTGTACTCTTCTTTGACTGCACTAGCTGTTTTTGCTCACAACATAGGCAGAGTGCTACTGCAAATAAGTGTGTGATTTTCTAGCATGAAGTTTAGTATACTTTAGTTTGCTAGTTTTATTTTTGCTACAACTAAAAAGTGGAATAGCCTGCCTAGTGCCATTGTGGAGTCTTCTGATCTCCAAGTGTTTAACCAAGAGGCAAAATTTAAGCATGAACCAAATTCATTCTGGCTTTCTGCTGATGTCTCCTAAATTCAGGTGTATCAGTTTTATTTTCTATTCAATCACACACGACAATTTATCATCTTTTCCTTTAACATGCCCCTCTTTGCAGGCTGATTTCCCTAATGAGCCCCCTTGAATTCATAGTCTGTTGACTGTGTCCAAAAGGGTTTCAACAGAGGATTTACAGAAAGGAAGAAAGTGAAGAAGAAGAAGAGGTGAAGAGCAGCAAATGGTTACACATAAGATATCTGAGATGCCTTCAATGTCAAAAACTGCTCTCATTATAACAAGCGAAAAGATGCAGATCCATGTTTTGTAGAGGAATTCCCAAATATAGGAAAAGAAGTTGCATGTATTCATCCATACTCGCAAGTGACTCCTGAATCACAATCTCTACAGGCCATACCAGCTACAAGAGCCCAAGAGAAGAGGCTAAAATTCTGGAGTTTTATTATACTTACTGGTTGATGATCCTGAGAAGGAACAGGCAGCCAATAACCACAAGCCCATGGAGAATGATCCAGAAGCCTATAAGCTTACTGCAGGGATATCTACATTTCCAGATCCCTTTCAGCTGAAACCTCACTGAAATGCTGTACGTCACAATTTGACTGTGAGATTTTACAACTGGGTGTTGTACTTTAATGAGAAAACATTTTAGTATGAGTGTAAATAGTTATAGCGATGATATGGCATGATGGACTGTCATTATCATAAATTAGTTTAATGAGACACAAATAGTTACACTTGTGACTTATAGACTGACGGGACGAAGGCAAACTCGTTATTGAGAATGTTCAGGTCATTCAGGATGGGTCTGGTCCCAACAAATGAAAAAAAAAAAAAATAAACTTCAACTGGACATAATATTCGCACCCTCATAAACACATTCAGGTCTCATATTCAGATTACTATACAGTACACATAATGTTGGCCCATATACCCTCTCAAGTTTGGTTTTAATCACTAGCCTTCAGTCTTAATCATTAAATTGACTCTGGGTAAAAAATCATCGTTTAACATTCTTGCAAATACTGATGAACTTCAAAACCCTGTCAAGTAACAGTTTACTTTAAAATGAAACCCAAAAACTGTATTTGTAAGTTTTTTTAAAACACTTGAAAAATTTCAAACTGTAAAGTGCATGTAATTCTTCAAAGTTGGAAGATACATTACTCTACCCCTACAAGTGCTATATGTTCTTTCAGCCCCATGAAACTTGAGACTGGACTCAAATTTTGATGTTTTCTTTCTTCAATAATTATACACTTCACGTACCATAATTATGCCGTGTTTGTAAGTAAAACCTTTATGACTGAGGCTATCTACTTCTTGGAGGAAGAAACAACTGAAAAATTGAAAAGTGGTTATACAGTAATACTTAAGAAATTATTTGAATGTCAGTTCAATACAAAGCAAAATTTCCTTTTATTACTCTACAGTACATGACAAGATTTCATTTCCTCTTCATTATGAAACTTTCATTTCTACACTGCTCTCTTTTACTTAACAAGTGGGCTAAAATGAAAACTTGAAATTACAACATTCACAAAGTGTTCTGCAGTTTCACTTAAAAGAAAAAAATATGAAAATTATAAAAAAAAAGGAAGTATGTTGACTGGATCTGATAAAACAATTGTAACTAAAAGAATAAGAACATTTCTTTATGTACAAATATAAAATTTCTTCATATCAGCTTTATTGAACTAAAATACTTTAAGGGATCAACTGCACAACATGAACCTTCTACAATCAATCCTTCCTTTGAACTCTATTAAATTTCAAATGCCTTTCAGTCTGTTATATTTCTAAGTTTTCATGCTAAAATTAGCAGATGTAAACTTACAACTCTGGGTATAAAATACAAGTTGATGCATAGATCATACTATATCAAAGTAATCACTGATGACGAGCAAATGAGCTTTGTAGCTCTCCCAAGGAAGCTTGCACTACAGTTGTTAGTAATCTGTTAAATAACATGGTTCCCTAATATTTCCAGGAAAATAAAAAAAATCCCTGCTTTCCTAATAAAAAATCTAAGCCTTATCACCATTTCAGAAGAACCATTAATAATTATTCACAAGCAAACAGCCTTAACCAAATAATGCACTGAACATATTTGTCCAGCAGGTGACTTATCCAATTTAAAGCTTTGACTTCAGAATATATTGAATAGAACAACTTGGTATTCCAGAAAGACACATGAAAAACATTCTTCTAACATTAAAAGCACATTACACATGAAAGAAAACTGTTCACGCTACGGTAAAACTGAAGATCCACTCCATACAAAAATATCACAATACAAAATTAATTATCTGAGATTTTATATAAGCCATTGTGACAGCACAGTGCTTAAGA
This sequence comes from Macrobrachium rosenbergii, assembly GCF_040412425.1. Classification (NCBI taxonomy): domain Eukaryota; kingdom Metazoa; phylum Arthropoda; class Malacostraca; order Decapoda; family Palaemonidae; genus Macrobrachium; species Macrobrachium rosenbergii. Next base: position 35,106,200 of record NC_089792.1, on the reverse strand, counting down.
AGTAACATATGTCTACATTCTCCTGAGCTCAGAAGCTATTTAGGTAACTGATTAATTTCATTCAATTTGAGTCAAGGATTCTGACAATACTGAGAAGGGACTTTCAAAAATATTCTGACACTATAATACAGTTAAATAATCTACGTATTTTCCAACACATCTACCCTTTCTCTGCAAATAGTCAATCTGGCTGTGATCACATGATGAAACAAAACTTCTCTTTTGCTGTGAGTATCCTGCTACCCTTTGTCAAAGTGCCTACCAAGTTAATGTGGACCTTACTACTGCCTTACAGAATCATAAATTCATTCAATTTCATCAGATGTTTTACAGTAAGTCAATGAACCATGATTCAAAAGCACAATAGACAGAAATTTGCTTTATACACACATGCAATTACTGCTTTCTTTGTGAATTATTTGTGACAGCTTCCTAAAAACAAAATTATCAGAACACAAGTTACTGTTCCCCCAAACAATGTCAAAAGGCAAGCCAAAGGCCCTTTCAAATCATCACTACCTGAAAAATCATTACACTCACCACTTATCATGACACTGCATTTATAGCCAGCAACTGCAATAGGCTACATGCATAACAGAGACAGTCATACAAAACCAGAAAAGCTCCTGCTCAGGAAAACTTCTTTAAGCCTAATAAATACATTCTTAAATGAATCTGGACATCAGAATGTCAACCAAATGACTTAAATATGAATCTTTCATGGCACTGGTTGAAGACTAAATAAAAACTGACTACAACAATTATTGTATATCTCTATCCCTTTAAAAAAAGGCATGACAGAAACTAAAGGTAAAAATTATCATATTAATTACAGAGATTAAAGTTTTGATATATATGACTTCTGTGAATGAAGATAAAAATGTTCATTGACAAATATAGTGATGACTGTAGAAAAACACTGAGCTACAAAAAATTATGGATGTAGTAATTACTATTAGGTTTAACAGACATCTTGAAGATACATATGGACAGATTTGGCAACCAAATACTGTGCCATCCTGATAAACACACCAGTTGTTTTTTTTTTTTTTAGTAAAGTGTGGATAAATTGTCACTTTGTGTTAATTCTCACTAAACAATGAGTAAAATAAAAACAAAACTACAATGCAAAGCAAGAAAAGGATTTAACTTTTATGAAAAACTTACCCAAGTTAGCCAAAAAATCAAGATTAAATCTCACTGATAACTGTCCCACACTGCATTAACAGGAAATAAAACTTCATCCATAATTGTCAATAAACATATACCTTGAACAACACAGAACTGTAGTTTGTATCAAAAATAATTATGTTAATATACCATTGTTTTTACTGTATCAGTAAGTATATATACACAAATGTATACATTTATTTGACAATCAATAATTCATAGTGATTGCACAGCAACTGCAGACTTCAACATTAATTATTAACATGAATACACAGAAACTGCATAATGGTGACCATTGGGGCTTCTCACTATGGACTATACACAATACATTAGTTTGTGCTTCTTGTAACAGGATTACAAATTTCAAATGCCATGGTTTTGAGCTTAGAATCTGTGCACTGTAACTGACAACTGCTATTCTACAGTAAATCCTAAAAATGCAGCTAAAAAGGACAAACTCTAGGCCTATGCATAGAGTAGACCTGAAAATTTTATGGCCCTGTCTAGTTATGAAACATCCTCTTTTTGAAAATAAAAAATTCACCATCTGGAAAAAGGTCACTGCGCTGTTTTTTGGTAAGACCAAACCATAAATTAAAATATAAAATGAGAAGCTACTGAAAAAATCTGCATATCTTGTTAAATTTGTGCTTAATTTGCACTGTGATTACCTACATGACTGGTTTCATCTTTGGCCAAATGCTTCATGCTTTTTGCCTGCCATAAGAGCAAGGCCAAAGGTTACAAAACCAGATATACAAAATCTTGTTGCTTATTTACTAGTGTATCACCTGTAAAATTTAAGGAATGACTGGTTTTCTTTCCTTACAGTCATCCTTATTACCACCTATGTCATGTGTCTTCCTTTGGTCCCTTGAGCAAATAGACATCCATATTGTCCTTCCCTTTAACAAAAACTTGTCCACGTCTTTCCAGTTCATATCGTCGATTCAAAACTGTAGCACAAGCACTACTGACTTGTATGCGGCCTGGCATACCTGTGGAGTCCATTCTAGAGGCTATGTTAACTGCATCTCCCCAAATATCATAATAAAGCTTTGTGGTACCTATCACTCCTGCTGTCACATCACCAAAATTGAGGCCAATGCGAAGGATAAGATTAAACTCAATAAGGTCCTTATTGAAGTCATCTATGACTTTCTGCATAGCTCGAGCAAATTCAACAAGTTCAAATATATGTTGATGGGCATCTGTGTTAGCTTGCCGTACTTTAATGTCAAGTCCTGATGCAGCCATGTAAGTACTACCTATAGTTTTAATTTTCTCTATATTCTTAAATTCACTACGAAGTAGCAATTCATCCACATCAGCAACAAGTTCATTCAAAACTCGTAAATACTCCTTTCCTCCTAAATAACTTTCATCATAGAGTTCATTGAAATTGACTATAGAAGCAAACATAATAGCTACATCTTTGTGATTCTCTGAATATTTTCCTGAAGCTTTGATTGAATCTGCCACATGTGGAGGGATAATGTTCTGCAAAAGCCAGTCTGCTTGGTTCTTCATGGTCTGGACCCTCACCTCATCTTTAATTGCCATAACAGACCCATAAAAGCTATGCCTATAGCTAATTTCAAACTCACGGTTTAAAAACCAAACAAGCAACAATAATAGTAAAGAAGTAACTACTACTTCAATAAAATGATTACTAAACTCAGAAGAGGCATCTTTAGCAATCACCTTACTGATGTTGGCTGGGCTTTCTGTCGATGTATCAGTGATAGTCAACTGAGCTTGGTCACATATAAATGGGTGTACCAAAACCAACAAAACTATAGTTCCAACTGAAGCAAGGATATTTTTCATCCAGCAGTTTAGTTGAGTAAAGTTACAAAGATGTATAATAGCAACAAATGACAGATAACAGAAGAATCTTAAGGTACCTTCCTGTTTTACCTGCCAGTCACAAGAGAAATTTGAAAAGACAGCAGCCAAAGGAAGGCATATCAGAGAGGCTCCACACACATGCCAAGGGCGCCAGTGGGTTATCTTGAGGTATAACCTCGATGATAAGGATGAGTTCCCTGAGGGATCTCCCCCTTGGGCCACTTGCGATGAACATAAAACTAAAAGAAGAATATGCCAGCAAGTGGATATGAGGCACAAAAAAAGCCAACCTTTAGTGTATTCAAACATTAGGAACAAAGATGCACTTACACAAAAATACACAATAGCACTCACCAAAATATCAAAATGTGTATTAAGATTACTGGATACCAGGGTACGAGGGGAATCTCTTCTAGGTTGGTGAGCTTGCTTGCGATACTGTTTTTCAAGAACCTGATCAGTGAAAAATAGAGTTGTTCTTGACAATGGTAGTGCAGCAACATACTGGCGATGGTTGGTGTCATTCTGCATGCATTTAACAAGTTGAATGTCTGACTGCTTGCGAAGCTGGTGAAAACGAGTCAAGC